>NC_135825.1:58215845-58428741 GCF_964213995.1 Mustelus asterias | reverse complement strand
CCTTTTGTTTTGTGATAGGTAACAGTGCCGGATTTAGACTTGGTGAGGCCCTAAGCTATATAAAGCTTGGAGGCCCCTTGTTAAAAAGTTACACCGAAAGGTCTCACAAAGGTGCCAAAACAGGACCTTGGGTCGCCACAAAAACATTGAAAACATAATTATGCCTTTTAATTATTTAATAGCAAGGTATTTAAAGTGAAAAATACAAATTATTTTCAAATGAATGCATTTACTGATTACATATTTATCATTTGGCTGCCTTGATCTCTCTATAGATTATAATATAGTGTACCCTGGAAACAATACTTAAACGTAATTTTTAAAATAATTTTATCTGTTTCTGGAGTGAAGTAACTGTCAACCTTTGGTAATTTTTTGAGTTGCTCTTCAAGCTGGTGCTTTCTTTTTCTTTTCTGGTATCCGCTCTTAAATGTTCTCTTCATTGTAAACCTTCTGAAATTTTGTGAGGCCCCTGCGGATTGTGAGGCCCTAAGCTGTAGCTTGTTTAGCTTATGCCTAAATCCGGCACTGTAATAGCTCAAACAGTTGTGGCGGGGGTGGGGGGGGGGGGGGGGGGGGGGGCGGGGGTGGAAAGGAGTGCAGTAGTGTGGCCCCTTTAAGAGGTCATCCTTCATGAACCACCTGACCAGGCTCGAACCAATGGAGCGTGAGTGCATGAACCTGTCCCAATCTGGAGCGAGGGCGTGCATCCTGGGGGCTGGGAGTCGGCAGAGCGAATTGGGGGCGGGGAGTCGGCAGAGCGAATTGGGGGCTGGGAGTCGGCAGAGCGAATTGGGGGCGGGGAGTCGGCAGAGCGAATTGGGGGCGGGGAGTCAGCAGAGCAAATTGGGGGCTGGGAGTCGGCAGAGCGAATTGGGGGCTGGGAGTCGGCAGAGCGAATTGGGGGCTGGGAGTCAGCAGAGCGAATTGGGGGCTGGGAGTCGGCAGAGCGAATTGGGGGCTGGGAGTCGGCAGAGCGAATTGGGGGCGGGGGGGGGGGGGGGGGGGGGGCGGGGCAGACCGGTATTATTGTGTTTCAAATCCTTCAGTTGTAAACAGTTTTTCCTGTGAAATAAATCTTGTTTTATACCTTCCATAACGAGTTGTTGTGAGTTATCACAACCTCATCACTGTCCCAAGAGCTGACCGCAAATTGGCTGCCATGTTTCCGACATCGCAACATTTCAAAAGTAGTTCATTGGCTGTAAAGAACTTGGGACCATGCCATGGTTACAAAAGGCACTTTATAAATGCAAATATTTGTCTTTTTCAGTGTGTGAATGAGGTCCAAAGACTGGGAGGTCCCACATTTAACCCAAAGTAGCTGATCTCAACTGGAGCAGGAGTTGGGGGACAAAAAACTATCCCAGTCCCCCCGGAATAGGATGAGGAAAAACCATTAACCAGGGCACCAGCTCCTGATCGATGGCCCAGTGACCCCGGTTGGAAATTGCGAGGTGGACTTGGTTGAGGACAGGGTCAGGATTGCAGGCGATGCCCTCACAATCCAATAGCTTGTTGACACTCGCTGTGCAGGCTCACACTTGGAAAGCAGACACTTGTTTCAAATCCTGGAGCTCTGCCAACATGGAACCAACAAGGAGCTAAAATGTTTCACCGTGGGGTGGGGGGTGCAGGGGGAGGGGAAGAAAATTTGGATAGTAAAGTGTTTAATGAAACATTGATAACAATCTACGACTGAGACAAGATGAGGTGTTCCGAACACACCAGTTGCCAAGTACTATGTTTGCTGATGTCAGGCTTTCAACAGGAATGTTGTTTGCTTGAGAAGTCCACATTGTCAGTTTACATCAAAGATCATTCCACCCAACTGCCAATACTATTCTGGAACTGGAACACTTACAATAAACACTTTACACTTGGGGGCGTTCTGCCTATGCTGTTATAGAGAGCAAGAGAGTCGGTGTAGCATGGGCCTATATACACTCTGGAATCATAGAATCTATAGTGCAGAAGGAGGCCATTTGGCCCATCGAGCCTGCACCGACAACAATCCCACCCTGTAACCCCAAATATTTACCCTCCTAATCCCCTGACGTCAAGGGGTAACTTAGCATGGCCAATCAACCTAACCCACACATCTTTGAATTGTGGGAGGAAACCGGACAACCTGGAGGAAACCCATGCAGACATGTGGAGAATGTGCAAACTCCATGCAGACAATCCAGAAATGTGCAGGTTAGGTGGATTGGCCATGCTAAATTGTGTCTTAGTGTCAGGGGAACTAGCTAGGGTAAATACATGGGGATAGGGCCTTGGCGGGATTGTGTTCAGTGCAGACTCGATGGGCCGAATGGCCTCCTTCTGCAGTGTAGGGATTCTTTTATTCTCTGATCTGAGGCTGGAATTGAACCTGGGTCCCTGGCGATGTGAGGCAGCTGTGCTAACCACTGTGCTACAGTTTAGAGATTAGACGAATGGGAGGTGATCTTTTCAGAACATAAGATTCTGAGAGGGATTGACAGGCGTGGATTCTGGGAGGAAGTTTCCCCTGGCTGGATAGTCTAAATGTGGAGATGCCGGTGTTGGACTGGGGTGGGCACAGTAAGAAGTCTCACAACACCAGGTTAAAGTCCAACAGGTTTATTTGGTAGCAAATCCCATAAGCTTTCGGAGCTTGCTGCTCCTTCGTCAGATGGAGTGGTCTCTGTTCTCCAACAGTGCACAGACACAGAAATCAAGTTACAGAATACTAATTAGAATGCAAATCTCTACAGCCAGCCAGGTCTTAAAAGGTACAGATAATGTGGTTGGAGGGAACATTAAACACAGGTTAAAGAGATGTGTATTGTCTCCAGACAGAACAGCTGGTGAGATTATGCAAGACCAGGGGCAAGCTGTGGGGGATACTGATAATGTGACATAAATCCAACATCCCGGTTTAGGCCGTCCTCATGTGTGCGGAACTTGGCTATCAGTTTCTGCTCAGCGACTCTGCGCTGTCGTGTGTCATGAAGGCCGCCTTGGAGAACGCTTACCTGAAGATCCAAGGCTGAATGCCCGTGACTGCTGAAGTGCTCCCCAACAGGAAGAGAACAGTCTTGCCTGGTGATTGTCGAGCGGTGTTCATTCATCTGTTGTTGTAGCGTCTGCATGGTTTCCCCAATGTACCATGCCTCGGGACATCCTTTCCTGCTGCGTATCAGGTAGACAACGTTGGCCGAGTTGCAAGAGTATGTACCGTGTACCTGGTAGATGGTGTTCTCACGTGAGATGATGGCATCCGTGTCGATGATCCGGCACGTCTTGCAGAGGTTGCTGTGGCAGGATTGTGTGGTGTCATGGTCACTGTTCTCCTGAAGGCTGGGTAGTTTGTCTGCGGACAATGGTCTGTTTGAGGTTGTGTGGTTGTTTGAAGGCAAGAAGTGGGGGTGTGGGGATGGCCTTGGCGAGATGTTCGTCTTCATCAATGACATGTTGAAGGCTCCGGAGGAAACCGGAGGAAACAGAGTACCCTTCGTCGTCCAGTACTTCCCCAGAGCGGAGAAGCTACGGCATCTCCTCCGGAGCTTTCAACATGTCATTGATGAAGACGAACATCTCGCCAAGGCCATCCCCACACCCCCACTTCTTGCCTTCAAACAACCACGCAACCTCAAACAGACCATTGTCCGCAGCAAACTACCCAGCCTTCAGGAGAACAGTGACCACGACACCACACAATCCTGCCACAGCAACCTCTGCAAGACGTGCCGGATCATCGACACGGATGCCATCATCTCACGTGAGAACACCATCTACCAGGTACACGGTACATACTCTTGCAACTCGGCCAACGTTGTCTACCTGATACGCAGCAGGAAAGGATGTCCCGAGGCATGGTACATTGGGGAAACCATGCAGACGCTACGACAACGGATGAATGAACACCGCTCGACAATTACCAGGCAAGACTGTTCTCTTCCTGTTGGGGAGCACTTCAGCAGTCACGGGCATTCAGCCTTGGATCTTCAGGTAAGCATTCTCCAAGGCGGCCTTCATGACACACGACAGCGCAGAGTCGCTGAGCAGAAACTGATAGCCAAGTTCCGCACACATGAGGACGGCCTAAACCGGGATGTTGGATTTATGTCACGTTATCAGTATCCCCCACAGCTTGCCCCTGGTCTTGCATAATCTCACCAGCTGTTCTGTCTGGAGACAATACACATCTCTTTAACCTGTGTTTAATGTTCCCTCCAACCACATTATCTGTACCTTTTAAGACCTGGCTGGCTGTAGAGATTTGCATTCTAATTAGTATTCTGTAACTTGATTTCTGTGTCTGTGCACTGTTGGAGAACAGAGACCACTCCATCTGACGAAGGAGCAGTGCTCCGAAAGCTTATGGTATTTGCTACCAAATAAACCTGTTGGACTTTAACCTGGTGTTGTGAGACTTCTTACTGTGGATAGTCTAAAACCAGGGGTCGCTGTCTCAGGATAAGAGGATGTCCATTTCAGACTGGCTCGAGGAGAAATCTTTCCTCTTGGAGGGCCGGGAATCTTTGAAATTCCCAATGCCAGAAGTTTCTGGATGCTTCCATGTATTGAGTATGTTCAAGGCACAAGAGGAATCATTAACAGAATAAAGGAAAGTGGGAATCAGGCTGGAAAATAGGATTGAAGTTGAGGATCAACTGTCAATTTCATAGAAATCATAGAAACCCTACAGTGCAGAAGGAGGCCATTTGGCCCATCAAGTCTGCACCGACCACAATCCCACCCAGGCCCCACCCCCACATATTTACCTGCTAATCCCTCTAACCTACGCATCTCAGGACTCTCGGGGGCAATTTTTAACCTGGCCAATCAACCTAACCCACACATCTTTGGACTGTGGGAGGAAACCGGAGCACCTGGAGGAAACCCACGCAGACACGAGGAGAATGTGCAAACTCCACACAGACAGTGACCCGAGCCGGGAATCGAACCCGGGACCCTGGAGCTGTGAAGCAGCAGTGCTAACCACTGTGCTACCATGCCGCCCCTCAAAACAATTTATTCAATAGTCTCCCATTCTCCTAGTTTTTATATTATTATGTGCAGAACATTTTTCATTCCCATCTTTCTTGTCCTGTTTCACAGCTAATACCTGGTGTAAAATGGGTGAGAAAACAGGAGGCTTTCTCGCCCATATTTTAAGTGAGGTGAGTCATGGTCATTTCCAGCACCCTGTGCAATACAGAGGCTGTAATGTGATTCTCACCAGTAGGGGGGGATGGTGCTGCAGTCTGTCTGTGAGGCGTCTGCTGAGCTCTAGGGGCACCATTGTGCATGCACCCCAATCTCCCACTATACTGTGTAAACAGTGTACTGAGAGATTTGCCCCATAGGCAACATCCTCCCCAATCGCCAACCCAGCCAATTGTCTCCCCGATCATAGCCCTAACTGATTTCACCCCCCCCCCCCCACCCCCGGCCCCCAACCACTCCGATCGCTGCCCAACCGGTCAACTACCCTTCCCCATAGAGCTCCCCCCTGCCTCCTTTCCGTCATGGCTCTGCTCCACTCAGTCCCCGATCCTCATTAGGCCTTGCCCATCAGGCTCCACCCCATTAATCCCTGCTTCCTCAGCCCCCCCTTGGCACTGCTCAGTGGCTGGTGAGCATTGCCAGGGTGCCCGATGGGCAGTGCCAGGGTGCCCGGTGGACAGTGCCAGGGTGCCCAGTAGGCAGTGCCAGGGTGCTCGGTGGACAGTGCCAGGGTGGCACTGTCCCATGGGCAATGTCCAGCCCTGCCCCGACCACCCGGGGGACTTCAATGGCCTCCGGTCCCACCAGCAAGGTCCCCATTGGTGGGGCCCATTTGTGATTCTTGCCGGTGAGGACCCAAACCGGTGAGGGAATGAAGGTGAGTGAGCCTGGACTATTGTGCCCGGGCTCGTTAATGACATGCTAATCGTGTCATTAATATCTAAATCACCGGCAGAACATGGCTAAAAAGATCAGGAGAGGTGATAAATCGAGCGCGAACCTGATTTTTCAGTCCTCACCCTGTCTTACCGGTTTGTCACACCGATCAATCGGCATGGTGAACCAATAAGATCCCACCCAACAGATCACGTCACTTACCTCAATTCAGATGATAGAAGTTGTCCGTATTACTTACTGCTCACAGCTATATCAAAGAACAGGTGCATGGGTGCAACTCTACCAAATAGTACCATAGAATCCCAACAGTGAAGAAGGGGGCCATTCAGCCCATTGAATCTGCACCGACTCTCCGAAAGAACATCTTACCCAGGTCCACCACTCCACCACCCTATCCCCAAAGCCTCACATATTTAACGTGGCTAATCCAGCTAATTAACATGTGATCCACTGTTGCCATGATTCATGACTCTTGTGGTGCAAGAGCTCATTGGTAAACAGATGGAGGATGAAGCTGAGGATCTTGACAAAGCAAATGATGAAACAGCATTAGCAGTTGGCAGCTGCTAACACCAATTATTCTATATCTTAACCTCAGAATGACCCTTCAAATAGGCAGCCTTCCTCATAACTTCCTTATGTCTTTCTATCAATATATGTCCTTCTGTGATTGGCATTCACATTGCCAATCTACCTATTTACCAGTCAGACTCTTTGGTACAAGGCATTGTACATTGGTTAGACTGGATGGGCTGAATGGCCTCCTTCAGCACTGTCGGGTTTCTATGATTCTATGATTTTATTTCTGATCAGTTGTTTTGTAATTTTGACTTGCTGCCACAGTGCTTCCGCCTCCTAAAAGTTTCTGTACAGAAAGTAACCTTCTCAGCACAATCCCTGTTGTTTGAGCCGATTAAGTGGTTGGCAATTGTCCCACGAAGGGGCTTCTGAGATTGAGGGTGGCTGTCAACCTCTGAACATCGGCCTTACACGGTTCTGCTTCAGACTATAGAACTTTGTCAGTAACAACAGCAGCTCGGCTGAGGTTGCTGTCTGTGGCACATGCGAAGACACTGATGGGATAGAATTTTGTTGCTCTCTTGTTTTCATGTGAGCGTGCATGTACTGACGTCCGTGCCAACTAACCTGTGGGTGGGCAGACCCCATGGTGCCAATAACAATGGTGAAGTGCCCACCTATGGCTCTTTCCATTTTGCTGAGCTGAAAAGCTGACCTTTCATAGAACACCTACAGTGGAGGAGGTCATTCGACCCATCGAGTCTGCACCAACTCTCCTACAGATCATCCAACCCAAGCTCTATCCCTGTAACTCCACAAGTTTATTCCACTAATCCCCCTAACATGCACATTGTTTGGACACTAAGGGATAATTTAGCATGGCCAATCTACCTAGCCTGCACATCTTTGGACTGCGGGATGAAATCAGAGCACCCGGAGGAAACCCACGCAGACACGGGGAGAATGTGCAGACTGTGCACGGACATTCACCGAGGCTGGACTTGAACTCGGGTCCCTGGTGCTGTGAGACAGCAGTGCTAACCACCGTGCCAGCAGGTGCTGACCTGCTAAAAGAGGAGGTGGCACTGTAATAGTCTGTGTATTCATGAGAGATACAAAGCTTGACAGAGGAGGGTCTAGTATGAAGGCTCACTACAGATATCCTTGGAGATTATAGAATCATACAGTGCAGAAGGAGGCCATTCAGCCCATCGAGTCCGCACCGACCACAATTCCATCCAGGCCCTATCCCCACAACCCCAAGCATTTACCCTAACTCGTCCCCCTGACACTGAGGGGCAATTTAGCATGGCCAACCCACCTAACCAGCACAGCTTTGGACTGGAGATGCTATATGCTCCAATGCAGATTGGAGAGTGAGAATTCATGACAGACTGCAACCCCTTCAACTTGCAAACACTCACGGTCTGCACAACGTCACTGAACAACTATTGAGTGAACTCATAAGAACATAAGAACTAGGAGCAGGAGTAGGCAATTTAATCCCTCGAGCCTGCTCCGCCATTCAATACTATCATGGCTGATCTTGTCTCGGCCTCAACTCCACTTTCCTGCCCCTTCTCCATAACCCTTCAACCCATTATTAATTAGAGATCTGTCCATCTCCTTTTTACTCAACGCCCCGGCATCCACCACACTCAGGGCTAGTGAATTCCACAGGTTCATGACCCTTTGAGAGAAGTAGTTTCTTCTCATCTCTGTTTTAAATCTACTACCCCTTATCCTAAAACTATGACCTCCCATTCTAGATTGCCCCACAAGAGGAAGCATCCTCTCTACATCAATTTGTCAACCACCTTTATCATCTTATATATCTCAATTAGATCTCCCATCATCTCTGGAACAACCTAGTGAACCTCCTTTGAACTTTCTCTAATACTGCAACGTCCTCCTTCAAATAAGTGGACAGTACTCCAGGTGCAGTCTCACCGGGGTGGTCTACCAGGGGCGGCACGGTGGCACAGTGGTTAGTGCTGCTGCCTCACAGCACCAGGGACCAGGGTTCAATTCCCAGCTTGGGGTCACTGTCTGTGTTATCTCCGTGGGTTTCCTCCGGGTGCTCCAGTTTCCTCCCACAATGCACAAGATGAGGTGGGTGGATTTGATTTGATTTATTATTGTCACATGTATTAACATGCAGTGAAAAGTATTGTTTCTTACGCGCTATACAGACAAAGCATACCGTTCATAGAGAAGGAAAGGAGAGAGTGCAGAACGTAGTGTTACAGTCATAGTTAGGGTGTAGAGAAAGATCAACTTAGTGAGAGGTAGGTCCATTCAAAAATCTGATGGCAGCAGGGAAGAAGCTATTCTTGAGTCGGTTGGTGCATGACAAGATCCCGTAGTCACTGTCAACAACACACTCCTCCTTTCAGTCCAGAAGCTTCGCTATGTTGGGAATATCCTGTCTAGCAACACCGTGTTGGATGACAAGACCAACATTAACTGGGTGTGGTGAACCATCGTTGGTTACCACTGTGAGGTTATTCTAATGTTGCTGTTGGGTTAGGGTGTTGACACTGTGGGGTTGTTATAATGTTGTTGTTGGGCTAGGGTGTTTACACTGTGGGATTAATATACCTGTGGTGGATGCTGTTATGGCACATCCCAGTCGGGCCCCGCCTCCTGGGAGAGGTATAAGACCCTCTGCTCAGGCGGGACCCCTCCAGTCTGGAATGGTGTACTCGTGTTTAAATAGTTCCATTGTTTGTCAATAAAAGCCTTCAATTACTGAAGCCTTGTGCCTCGTGCTCGATTGTCGCGCATCAATTTTATTGACAAACACGAAACTCTCGACAGAAAAGAGAGTATGGAACAAATGCTAAAACCAGAGCGTCTGACGTTGGATCCACGTGCGGTCGGCGCCTCTAACACCTTCGACCACTGGCTGAAGTGTTTCGAGGACTACCTGGCAGCCTCTGCAGCAGTTACTACGGATAACGACAGACTCCAGGTCCTCCATGCGAGGGTAAGCGACACTGTCTACCTCGCGATTCGTGCGGCCACCACTTACCCGAGGGCCCTCGAGCTTTTGAAAAAGCGATACACGAGACCTCCAAATCGTCCAAAGCGCCCCGCATGCAATCTTTCCACACTAAAGATCACCACACCCTCCTTATTTAAGAATCTGGTACCAGGCTGCAAGCCCATCGCTACTAAAAGTAGGCGTTACAGCGCTGAAGACCGGATCTTCATCAGATCTGAGGTTCAGCGGCTCCTCAAAGAAGGGATCATACAGTCCAACGTTAGTCCGTGGAGAGCACAGGTCGTGGTGGTTAAGAGCGGGAACAAACCCCGGATGGTCATCGACTACAGTCAGACCATTAATCGTTATACGCAGCTGGATGCGTATCCTCTCCCGCGCATATCTGATATGGTCAATCAGATTGCGCAGTACCGGGTGTTCTCCACCATAGACCTTAAGTCCGCCTACCACCAACTCCCCATCAGCCCAGAGGACCGACAATACACGGCTTTTGAGGCGGATGGTCGTCTGTATCAGTTTCTTAGGGTTCCATTTGGTGTCACCAATGGGGTCTCGGTCTTCCAGCGTGCTATGGACCGAATGGTGGACCAGAACGGGTTGCGGGCTACCTTCCCGTACCTGGATAATGTCACCATCTGCGGCCATGACCAGCAGGACCATGACACAAACCTCCAGAACTTTTTGCGCACTGCGTCTCGCCTGAATCTGACCTACAACAGGGAGAAGTGTGTATTCCGTACGCGCAGGTTAGCTATCCTGGGATACGTGGTGGAAAACGGGGTCATTGGCCCTGATCCAGACTGTATGCGCCCCCTTACTGAACTTCCCTTGCCCGCTAGCGCAAAAGCACTGAGGAGATGCCTCGGCTTCTTCTCTTATTATGCGCAGTGGGTCCCCAACTACGCGGACAAAGCCCGTCGGCTCATCAAGTCCACGACTTTTCCACTCACGCCAGAGGCCCAATTGGCCTTCAAGGCATTGAAAAGCGACATTGCGAAAGCCACGATGCACGCGGTGGATGAATCCATCCCTTTTCAGGTGGAAAGTGATGCATCTGATTTCGCCCTGGCCGCCACACTGAACCAGGCAGGCAGGCCCGTCGCGTTTTTTTCCCGCACCCTTCAAGGTCCCGAAATTCGGCATTCAGCGGTGGAGAAGGAGGCCCAGGCTATTGTGGAGGCCGTCAGACACTGGCGCCATTACCTGGCGGGGAAGCGGTTCACCCTGATCACGGATCAGCGATCCGTGGCGTTTATGTTCAATAATACGCAGAGGAGCAAGATCAAGAATGACAAGATCTTGCGGTGGAGAATTGAGCTCTCCACCTATAATTACGATATTATGTATCGTCCAGGGAAACTCAATGAGCCCTCGGATGCCCTCTCGCGCGGAACATGCGCTACCATGCAGGAGGACCGCTTGAACGCCCTCCATAATGATCCGTGCCATCCTGGGGTCACTCGGCTCTACCACTTCATCAAAGCCCGCAACCTGCCTTACTCGGTGGAGGATGTCAGGTCAGTAACAAGAAGCTGTCGGATTTGCGCGGAATGCAAACCGCACTTTTACCGACCTGACCGGGCACAATTGGTCAAGGCCACTCGCCCCTTCGAGAGGCTGAGTGTGGATTTTAAGGGCCCCCTTCCCTCAACAGACCGGAACGTGTACTTTCTTAACATCATAGATGAGTACTCCCGGTTCCCGTTTGTTGTCCCCTGTGCGGACACGTCGACTGCCACGGTGATCAAGGCATTCCGTGATCTTTTTACCCTGTTCGGGTACCCCTGCTATATACATAGCGACAGGGGCTCGTCGTTCATGAGTAACGACTTGAGGCAATTCCTGCTCTCATACGGGATTGCCTCTAGTAGAACCACGAGTTACAACCCTAGGGGCAACGGACAGGTGGAGAGAGAGAATGCTACAGTCTGGAAGGCTGTCCTATTGGCGCTGAAGTCCAAAGGCCTTCCAGTCTCCCATTGGCAGGAGGTCCTTCCAAATGCGCTTCACTCCATTCGCTCCCTCCTGTGTACGGCAACCAATGCTACTCCCCACGAGAGGATGTTCTCATTCCCTCGGAAGTCGTCCTCGGGGATATCTTTACCAGCCTGGTTGACGTACCCAGGACCCGTCCTTCTGCGGCGACATGTAAGGGCCCGCAAGTCCGAACCCTTGGTCGAACCGGTCCACCTCCTCCGCGCCAACCCTCAGTATGCCTATGTGGCATATCCTGACGGGCGAGAGGACACAGTCTCGATCCGAGACCTGGCGCCCGCAGGGGACGTAGCAACTCCTGTCGCTCCCATACCCCCTGTCACGAATCCCCTATCGCTTATTTCTTCCCCGGACGTGGCGCGGTCAGCACCGGGACCAGTGCATAACAGTTATACTCCCATGTACAGCTTGCCTGAGACTCGGAGATCGGCGCCACCACAGAAGGTACCGGGATCCCCTGCACCACCGCTTCACCAGAGTCAACCGGCCCGTGAGTCCTCGAGGGGACAGCCGGACGCTGTTTTGGAGAGAACGCCACCGCAAGCACCTGCTCCGGTGCCACAACCGGTATTGAGGAGGTCACAACGACGGTGCGGTCCTCCAGACCGTCTGGACTTGTCGATTTTTTTTTGTATATATGTAGTCTGTTTTCGCACCCCGCCGGCCTTTGTTTTCAAAGGAGGGGTGAATGTGGTGAACCATTGTTGGTTACCACTGTGGGGTTATTCTAATGTTGCTGTTGGGTTAGGGTGTTGACACTGTGGGGTTGTTATAATGTTGTTGTTGGGCTCGGGTGTTTACACTGTGGGATTAATATACCTGTGGTGGATGCTGTTATGGCACATCCCGGTCGGGCCCCGCCTCCTGGGAGAGGTATAAGACCCTCTGCTCAGGCGGGACCCCTCCAGTCTGGAATGGTGTACTCGTGTTTAAATAGTTCCATTGTTTGTCAATAAAAGCCTTCAATTACTGAAGCCTTGTGCCTCGTGCTCGATTGTCGCGCATCACTGGGAAAATCAAGCTCAACATTTGACAGGCTTCCTCACTCATGGACTTTGGAAAGAGCTCAGAGTTAGTCTCAGAACAAAGATCAAAGTCCACCAGGCAGTGGTTCTTGCATCACTTCCTTACTGGTGTAAGACTTGGACAAGTTATGGAGCGACATTCCATCACACTCCATCTTCACTGTTGGAGATCTATTTGCAACATTAGGTGGCAGGGCAAATTCCCCAACACCGAGGGTCTTGCGGAGTGCTGCATACCTGACAGCAGGGGCAAACTCATCAGAGCTCAGCTTTGTGGGTCTGTTCACATCGAGGTTTCCTGCATACCAAAGGCAGTACTCTACAGCCAGCTGAGCACGGGACCCTGCACAATAGAACATGAAACTAAGACAATAAGGCAATCTGAAAACCAAGCTCAGAGCTTGCAAGGTGGACGCCAATTCTTGAGAAATAAAACAACTTGGACAGACCCAAATGGAGAAGTTGCTGTCATTGAGCACAGCCAATGCCTGCCTTCATCACTCCAATATTGACTTCACACATAGGGCGTGATCTTCTGATAATTTGTCAAAGTGTCAGTTTGAGTAAGGAAATCAGCGTGTAGCTCTTCAGCTACATCACCGAGTTTTCTCTTCAGATTCTCTGGCACTCTATGCGTGGTTTCTGCTGTCACTCTGACAGGGTAGGGTCTGATAGAGTTTGCAATGCCAGCTCCACGGGAATCGGGGTGCCATTTTTAACCTGCATTTGAAATAAGCTCCCTGTCATCTCCCTCCACAGACACGGAGGAACACCACCCACCCCCCCCCCCCCCCGCCCGCCACACCCCACCCTCCCCAGAAGCACTGCCACCCTCTCCCCCCAGGGCTATTCTTACCTGCCCTGCATACCTGTGAGGGGGAAATTTCCTGCCTGGGGGACACATATGGTGGGGAAACCCTTTAAATGCGTTTAAATTAACAGGATTTTCCACTGGCCATTTTCACCTTGGTGAACACTAGCTGAAAAGCACCCCCAAAGTATTTGCAATTGGTTATGCAAATTGCCACTTGTTCTAACATTACACATGAGACAACATCAACCTGGAATGGAAACTGGTCTCTGTTTGGCTGAATATTTCATCGAAGCGACGGGAAAATCCACCATCTTCATATCATGGTCATTTCTATCTGACAAAATCTGAAACCACTATCCTAACTTGTTGGGTGTGAATCGGGGAAAAGGACTCTGCCTGCCTTGTGATAAAATTATCCATGAAACCTTAAAGACTATGCCTTAGCAGAATTTGTATGTGCAGAGAATTCATATCTTTTTAAAATATCCTTGTAAGAAGTCTCACAACAGCAGGTTAAAGTCTAACAGGTTTATTTGGTATGACGAGCCTTCGGAGCGCTGCTCCTTCATTGACCCACCTGGTGTTGTGAGACTTTTTACTGTGCCCACCCCAGTCCAACGCCGGCATCTCCACATCAAAAATATCCTTAAGCATTTGGGTTTAATCAAAACACTCCCATCGTTGTGAACTCCATGGGGAGCAGTAAGTAAAGAGCTGATTAATTGAACTCCGCCACTGATTTCATTGTGGTTAATTTCAATGCAGTTAGTAAATGAACATGTTGCAGATGGTGCATATATATTTTACTCAATCAGATTTAATCCCCATCAATAACTTCTCAGTTTGTTAAGCAGGAATAACATTTCTGCTCCAGGTTTGGCATCAGAAAACTGCTGGGTAAGACATGATAATATCATGTTCTATTCCTGCATAATGCAGATGTCGTGCTAACACTGCCAATATCGACAGCCATCTGAGACTAATTCATTCGGAGTTCAAGCTGTCAATTCTTACCCTTGATATTGTAATTCAATTCGATATCAAATCTGGAAACTGTTCTTGGATTTCAAGCCACAGATTAATTTCCTAACATGTAGAAGGTCAAAGTGAAATGATTCAGTCCAGTGACATAGAGGGCGGGGTTTTCCAGCCACGCTCACCCAAGACCGGAAAATCCCAGGTCAACGGACCTTTGCATGGCCCGGCCTCCGCCTGCTGCGATTCACGTGGCGGGCAGGACAGGAAAATTCCATCCAGAGTCTTTTACAGCATAGAAAGAGGCCCTTTGGCCCATCTTGCCAGTGCTAGCCATCAAGCACTTGTCTCTTTTAATCCCATTTTCCAGCACACTGGTCCATAGTCTTGTACGCTATGGTGATCTAAATGCTCCTTAAATGTTCCCACCTCCACCACCCTTTCAGGCAGCGAGTTCCAGGTTTCCATCATCCTCTGGGTGAAAATCCTCTCTGAATCTCCTGCTCCTTGTCATAAATCGTGATTATTGACCCCTCTCCTGAAGGGAAAGGTTCCTTCCTATCGATCCTGTCTATATCCTTCAGCCTTCTTGGCTCTAAGGCAATCCCAGTCTAACCAGACTCTCTTTATTGCTGAAACACTCCAGCCCAGGTAACATCCTAGTGAATCCTCTCTGCACCCTCTCTAGTGTAATCACATTAGTGGTATGATGTTTTCTAACTTCCTGCAGAGTTTCTTGGCCCATCCCATTGACAATAGGACGACCGAAAGTTTCTTATTGTATGTGCATTGGGGACAAGAGGCTGACCTTGCTTGCAAAGTTAGTTGATATATTTAAAGTCCTCTTGAAGCTTAGTGCACCATACTGAGGTTAGGTTGGATGTCCAGAACCAACAGCTCTCAAATGGCTGTCTGTTGCCTTTGAAGTTGTGCATCAACTAGCTGGGAAGAGTGTTTGAATCACATTCAGTGATCAGCATGTTTTGGGAATTAATTTGACCTGGCCACAACACAGGGCTTCAATAGTCCCATTGTTGTGGAATAGACTCTTCTCATGCAGACCCCCACTTAGGCTGAGCTACTTGATGGTGCTGCCTCTCAGTGACCCCAATGATGTAACCCCATAAGGATGGGTAATAGACAGATTGCACTAGAGGTGGGATCAAGAGATATGGTGGAAAGGTAGAAGTAGTCATCAGTGTAAATGGAACCTGACCCTCATCCCTACAGATTATGGTGCAGAGAAAAAGCAGGTGAAAGAGAAGAGGGACCAAGTTGGGAGAGTTGGGGGTATGAACACATAACCATATGAATTAGGAGTAGGAGTAGGCCACTCAGCCCCTCGAACCTGCCCCACCATTAGTAAGATCATGGCTGATCTGATTGTAACTTCAACCCCACATTCCTGCCGACCCCCCGATAACCTTTCACCCATTGTTAATCAAGAATCTATCTAGCTCTGCCTTAAATATATTCAAAGACTCTGCTTCCACTGCCTTTCCAGGGAGAGAGTTCCAGAGACTCATGACCCTCTGAGAGAAAAAAATGACTCCTCATTCCTGTCTCAAATGAGCAACCCCTTATTTTTATAGAGTGACCCCCGAGTTCTAGATTCTGCAACAAGAGAAAACATCCTCTTCACTCTGTAGTTGGAGATAAAAATACCTCAGACTAGTCGTAGGTCAAAATACAGTGATTTATTTGCACAATTGTGGGAGACGTCTGATGCCTAACACAGCCTCAGATTTCGCAGCAAATACAGGTTAAGGACATATATTTATACCCCCCCCCCCCCCCCCCCCCCGGCATCACGTCCGCAGTTTTGAGGTGGAGATGCCGGCGTTGGACTGGGATAAACACAGTAAGAAGTCTCACAACACCAGGTTAAAGTGCAACAGGTTTATTTGGTAGCAAAAGCCAGTTTCCCGGGCCCCGCAGGCTCCCAGGCTGTGGCTTGTCCTCCATCGGGTGAACCTTGCTGCCTTGGCAGTTTCTTCACGGTTGTCTCAAGGCTGCGATTGTTGTTGCTCTCTGTGGACACCTGTGGGGCAGTTCGTACAAGCAAGTTCACTGGCATACAGAGGAGCAGGGGCCTGTATTCAAAAATTTATGTACATATGTAGGTACCTGTATAGAAACATAGAAACATAGAAAAACTACAGCACAAAACAGGCCTTTCGGCCCCACAAGTTGTGCTGAACATATCCCTACCTTTTAGGCCTACCTATAACCCTCCATCCTATTAAGTCCCATGTACTCACCCAGGAGTCTCTTAAAAGACCCTATTGAGTTTGCCTCCACCACCACTGACGGCAGCCGATTCCACTCACCCACCACCCTCTGTGTGAAAAACTTACCCCTAACATCTCCCCTGTACCTACCCCTCAGCACCTTGAACCTGTGTCCTCTCGTAGCAGCCATTTCCACCCTGGGAAAAAGTCTCTGAGAGTTCACCCGATCTATGCCTCTCAACATCATATATACCTCTATTAGGTCTCCGCTCATCCTTCGTCTCTCCAAGGAGAAATACTTTATATCAGTAAGGATATGATGAATATATATGAATGTATCATTATACGATCACAGAAGGCCAACAAGTAGGCTCCACTGTTACACAGCAGTACATAATAGTAAAGAACATAAAATGGCTCCCAGCTGGGTTTGCCACATTCCTGAACAGATTAGCCGGGAAAAACATAATACCAGCTGCAGCTCTTATCTGTACGGATACATGAAAAACAGGTTCTGGAGACACGAAAGAAGTACAATGCGTCTTACAAACCCTCAAATATTTCTCTCAAGTATTACAAAAGTTCATTAACCCTTTCCCGTCTTCACTGTCAATATCCCTCAGGATCTGAAAGATTTCAACAAGTCTAGTGGATACAAACCTAACCCCTCCAGCCTTACCTCATAGAATCCCTACCATGCAGAAGGAGGCCATTTAACCCATCGAGTCTACACCGATCACAATCCCGCCCTATTCCCGTAACTCCACACATTTACCCTGCTAATCCCCCTGACACTAGGGTCAATTTAGTATGGCCAATCAACCTAACCCGTACATCTTTGAACTGTGGGAGCATCCAGAGGAAACCTATGCAGACATGGGGAGAACGTGCAAACTCCGCACAGACAGTGACCCAAGGCTGGAATTAAACACGGGTCCCTGGCGCTGTGGGGCAGCAGTGCTAACCACTGTGTCACTGTGCCGCCCCCGTAAGATGCTGAAGATGGTTGTTGTTGGGGTTTGGAAAGGAGGTAACTAGTTGGAGATAAGGAATAGGATGCTTTATCAAAGCTCCACACACAAGGAGGCAATTCTCCTCAGAACGGTCTAAAGCTAAAACCCAAATCAGGCTGCACAAGTAAAGGAATTGCTAAGGATGGTTGTCTGGAGGGTCAGAAAGGAGAGGATTGTCAGATATGTTACCTGTTAATGTCCAATATAAGGAAGTTGTATGGCATTTGGTGGATAGTATTTTACTTCACGAATTCTCCAAAAAACAATCAGAATATTGGGAGGAAGCCAGTTGTTGGTCAGGGTTGTGAGTCCGACGTAAAGATACATCATTTTCTACTGTTTGGTAAGTATTGGAGGTTTGAAAAGGACCTGAAGGAGTCATCATGAAACCTGTCAATGTGAAAGAGTCTCGAAGCCACTCACATCCCAATGGAAATGGTTGAGTAAAGGCCATGTATATCCTGCTCCAGGAAATAAGATCAGTCTAATTACCACTTGAGTATTGAACCTGCTGATTTCTGTTTTACCGTCTCCAAGTAAATCCAAATGATGACAATCAGCAATTAGGACTAAAATTACGTTCTAAATCCAGATGTTCAAACAGGTGTCTAATTAGCAGAGCGCATATTCAGCACTTGTTTTCACTCTTGCACTAAATAAGCCCCAGCCTGTATAAATTGCCAAACATCGCCTCTAATAACCTGCAAATACAATTGGAATATTGTCTGATAATGGCTGTGTATCGGTGCATGATTATCCGGCGACCACTCAGTGTCTGCCAATTTCAGGCTGCCTCTTCAATTCAATTATTCCAGCATCCAGCCAGCATAAAGAGCCATCAGTAAAAGCCCATATATAATAACTCTGTGGCACCTCGAACCCGCACCTCTTCAAAAGGAAGGTGTAACTGTACCTTTGATTTGATTTATTGTTGTCACATGTATTAACATACAGTGAAAAGTATTGTTTCTTGCGCGCTATACAGACAAAACATACTGTTCATAGAGATGGAAGGGAGAGAGTGCAGAATGTAGTGTTATAGTCATAGCTAGGGTGTAGAGAAAGATCAACTTAATGCAAGGTAAGTCCATTCAAAAGTCTGACAGCAGCAGGAAGAAGCTGTTCTTGAGTCAGTTGGTACGTGATCTCAGACTTTTGTCTCTTTTTCCTGATGGAAGAAGGTGAAAGAGAGAATGTCCGGGGTCCTTAATTATGCTGGCTGCTTTGCCGAGACAGCGGGAAGTGTAGAAAGAATCACCAGGGTGGGGGACATGCTCTCGCTCACCTCTTGCCCAAAACGGGCGCAGAATGCATTGAGCTCATCAGAGAGGGGTGCGTTGGAGCCGGCGATTTTACATACTGGAGATGCTGAAATCATTGGGAATAGTTTTGTTGGACAATTAACAGTGGCTGGCCTTGAGCGAGAATATGCACTCAGGTTTTCACACACTGCACTGGAGGTCATGGTGGAGTGCATGGAAAGTAAGAGAGATGTTTTATATCCATGAGGAGTGGGGGGGTGGGGGAGGGGGGGGGGGTGGAGAAGGGCAGAGGAGGTCTCCCAGTTATATGGCTGGAAGTTGTAGAGGGGATAATATCAGAAAATTAGCGCCAAGACTTGGATGCAACGTTGCAAAATATTTAATGATGTCCCGGAGTTTTCAACATCAATGAATGCTTCTTCAAATGCTCCATTCCAAAATCAAGGCCAATTGGTGCACACACGATTGGGAACAACTGGCTCGTACCAACGCGTTGAGATCAGTAAAAGGTATTTCAGCATCTGCCAGAGCACTTGCTGTAGACTTTTAAATTTTGATGTATGGAAAGTGGCAAAATGAACAGAATTGCAGCAAATAGAAGAAATGAACCAGAAACTCAATCTATCATTTTATTTGTAAACAAATAGGAGTTTTCTTATTAAAACAGTCAAATCATGTCCATCACTGAGAGAAACATTTCCTCCTGGCTGGACTGTGGAGACACAAAGATTAAATTCAATTTGTTGAGTCGTATGTTGCTGTAAGTTGATGAACCCTTTCAATAATGCGGATAGCCAGGGGTTGGGGGGGGGGGGGGGTGGCGCGGGGAGGCGGGGGGAGGAGGAGGGGGGGTGAAAGTGCGATGGGGTGTAGGGAAGTGTTATTATGCTGTTTAAAGCATGTTCTGTGGTGCATGCGTAAGAGAGGACATTAATTGCAGTGTGGAATGGCAAATGAGCAGCGCTCTTGTCAAGTGAGCATCGCGTGCTGATTGTGATTTGTTCAGCTTATTTCTGGGAGTTGTTTGGAACTAATCGATTTACCTGTATGGTGTTAGACTCACTTTGTATCAGATAATTTAATTTGATTTTGATTTATTATTGTCACATGTATTGGTACACAGTGAAAAGCATTGTTTCTTGCGCACTATACAGACAAAGCATACTGTTCATAGAGTACATGGGGAGAAGGAAAGAAGAGAGGGCAGAATATAATGTTATAGTGTTATATAGTGTTATAGCTGGGGTGTAGAGAAAGATCAACTTAATATAAGGAAGGTCCATTCAAAAGTCTTGAGTCGGTTGGTATGTGATCTCAGACTTTTGTATCTTTTTCCTGACGGGAGAAGGTGAAAGGGAGCATGTCCAGAGTGCGAGTGTGTATGTACATTGCGGTATCATTCTGGAACTCTAAACGGCCTCATAGCTGTCAAAACAATAAACGCTGCAGAGCCCAATTTTGACCCCAACTTGCACAAACCTCTAAAGAAAGCTGAATGAAACTCCCTTCCCGGTACTTTATGAGTTTATCACATGGTAGCTGCTCAATGACTGAAAGATGGAAATTTGGATTTGGAAAACAAAGAAGTTAAAATCTTTCTTCCTGGAAAAGAGGAAATTACTTTGCCGAAATTAAATATTTTATAAATAGGCCAAAGAGCTCTTTAATATTCAACAAGGAAAAGTTAAAGACCCAAGTTACAACTATTACCTCAACAGGTGCCTCATAAAGTTGGGGTTCGCAACAGAAGTTGGGGTTCACAGTACGGTCAGAATATGGATTGTTTGAATTGTTTATTTGAAGAACAATGAGTGACATAAACTATTTATGTTGTTATTTATTATATTTCCCATGCCATGGGTAATGTGTAAAATGGGAATGATCTGACAAATCACATACCATAGCTCACAGCAAGATCAAATGTCAAGTAACATTGTTGCTCTACTTTCTTTCAAAAAACCTCATTTTGGATGCAGTGTCGAAGCAACTTAAGCTGTGAGGATGGCAATTTTCAACAGCAAGTTCAGATGCTAAATCTCCTCAGACGGGCAAGATGGTGTCTGGAGCTGAAATTGTTCAGTCCAGTTTGAGCACAATAGACCATCTTGGTGAAGGAGTTGAAGCATGCAGTAGGATTGGTCACCCAGAAACTCATTTAAATAGCTGATTGCTATTTCAAACATCTCCAAGCACTCATCAAGAGTCTGAATGCATTTGGAATCCTGTGTCTGCGTGGATTTCCTCTGGATGCTCCAATTTCCACCCACAGTCCTCCCAAAGATGTGTATGCTAGGTGGATTAGCCTTGGTAAATGCGTGGGTTTATGGGGATATGGGTGGGGGTGTGGCTTGGATAAAATGCTGTTTCGGAGAGTCAGTGCAAACGCGATGGGGCAAATGGGCTCCGACTGCATTGGAAGGATTATATGTACTATATATGCATTGCTTATACCGTGTGTGCTGACATATTCTCCGACCTCAGCTTAGCTAATCGACTAATGCTACCAAACAGCATCTGTTGTTTATGATGATTTTTCACAGTCTCTCAAAGCCTCGTCTCTGATTTCCAGGAAGGCTGCATTATAGCTTGCTGAACCTTCCCTGCATGCCTTTTTGACCAGTCTGTTAAATAGTTCTTTTAAAAATTCTGCATGGGTGACTTTAGTTCCTAAATCTCATTCCACTTTGTATCCCTGTCTGAATGTGCTGTGGGATAATTGATATCACCATATTGTGTGACTCGTAGGAAGGTAGGAGGCACAAAATGCTGGAACTAGAAGACAAATTCATCTTTTTCTATTTTTCATTTAGCAATTCCAATGTTCCCTCCTCTGCATCGCTACTTTGCTGATGTCTTATAAACCTGTGATGTGAAGGATAATATGTATTTGCACTGAAGTCTCAAGGGTGAATTTTGCATTTTCCATGTTGCGAGTCTTGATTTCTTCTCTTACCACCCATCCATGAATAGGAAAGTATTTTTGCTTCCCTTCCCCCTTTATAAATGCTGGCATATTTCCCAACCATTCAGTTTTGCTATGATTCAATTTCTATTAATAATCCCATAGTAAATCTGAGATAAGGTAACCTCAGAGGGTTAATTTATTCACATAGACTCAAACATGAGAGGACGGTTACATTCTAGCCTGCTTTTCACTCAAAAGAGGGAAGACTGAGACAGAACGATTTCAAGGGCAAAGACCACAGAATAATTACTGTTTCACCCGAGTCCAGAATCAAAGTCAAAGTTTGAAAGCTGATGTTGGATAATTCACTTTTCCACGATGAGGTTGGTATACAGTAATGAATCAGTCTTGCAGGCAATGGTAGAGATGTTCAGAAGTCCCAGTAGAAACAGTGTAGATGGGGACAAGGCAATCAAACCTGGACTGAACCCTTGGTCTGAGCTGTAGCTGGCTAGATGGAAGCTCAGTAAGAAGTATCACAACACCAGGTTAAAGTCCAACAGGTTTATTTGGTAGCAAAAGCCACTAACGTTCGGAGCGCTGCTCCTTCGTCAGGTAAGTGGGTGTTCTGTTCACAAACAGGGCATATAAAGACACAAACTCAATTTACAAAATAATGGTTGGAATGCGAGTCTTTACAGGTAATCAAGTCTTAAAGGTACAGACAATGTGAGTGGAGAGAGCGTTAAGCACAGGTTAAAGAGATGTGTATTGTCTCCAGACAGGACAGTTAGTGAGATTTTGCAAGCCCAGGCAAGTCATCGGGATTACAGGTAGTGTGACATGAACCCAAGATCCCGGTTGAGGCCGTCCTCATGTGTGCGGAACTTGGCTGTCAGTCTCTGCTCAGCGGCTCTGCGTTGTCGTGTGTCGTGAAGGCCGCCTTGGAGACCGCTGCACGACACACGACAGCGCAGAGTCGCTGAGCAGAGACTGATAGCCACGTTTCCCATATCCCTGCAATTTTGTTTCTCCTTCAAGTCTCGATTCAATGCCCTGGTGAAGGACACGATTGAATCGATGTTCAGGACATCAGTCTGCGCATTCCAACATCCTAACCGTTCACAGCACAGAACAGCTTCTCTTCATCTTGTCTCTAATTCTTTTGCCAATCAACTTAAAATTGGTTATCGGCCCATCTGCCATTAGAAATAGTTAGTTTTTATTTACTGCACCTCCACTCTATTTAAATCCCATCTAGAACCTATCCAGATAATGGATAATAAAAGAAGCAGTCCAATCCAGATGCTCACAGGGGACATTGTTAATCAAACTAAAGGAACAAACACTCAGGCTGAGATCATCTAATGCCAGGTCCAGCAAAATGCCAATTAAACCCAGCGAAGACAATATAATTTATGCACGTACCTCTGGATAGATCTGAGAGAATCCAGCATACAGTTCTAAAATGAACGGGCAATCCAAAATGTACCCTCTGTCCATGATTTATAAAGAGGTAATCTCAGCTGGACAGAAAAGATTAGTTCAATTATCAATAATGCCTAAATGGTGCAAAATATACACATCAGCTCCTTTTCCAATGCTGTCACTGGGAGAACATATTCATAGGATCATTAACACAGTTATGGGCAAGATGCAGCCTCCAGGGCAAGCAACTCTCTCAGTCTTCCTTGAACTACAGGTATGGGAACTACTTGCATGACCCTTTCTATTCTAACACTAAAGGTAGTTAAAATCTCCGTGTACGATCATATTCCAGCAAAAACGGAAAAAGAAGTAAATGATAAAAGAATATTTCACAGGCTGGAAATCTGTATCAAAAACAGACACTACAGGAGGCACTGGTCAGGTCAGGCAGTTTATCATCGTTCACTTGATGTTTTTAGTTCAGTAGTTGACAGATGCCGAGTGTGTGTAGTGTTCTCTGCTGTTCTGACAAGATAAAAGAATCTGCATTAAGGGGAACACACTTTAAGAAGGACTACGTCATGTATAGATGGGCAGATTAACAATGAAAACTTGCATGTTTACCAAAGTAGATCGGAACTTAGACAAACCCTGGCTGAACTTTATGTTCCCTGGGTTAAACCAAATCTCCCAAATGCACCCTGTGTTATATTGTGTATTCACCTTCTTCCTAATTGGAATAAGGGCACTTTAAAGGACCGACCACGTGATGTTCTGATGATGTCATCGGCAATTTGAGTGGGAAAATAAGTAGTTTATAATAACAGCCTATAGTGTAAACGCCTTTCCAATCAAAGCTCTTGCTTGTTTGTACCTTGTGGTCTGCAAGCCTATCCTGTAAAAATACCACAGGTTATATATCTTCATTTTAAAAGAGGGAGTGACTAAAATACACAGAGTGTTCAGCAAAAGCCAAAGATGCTCTATGATGCGGGTAAGTATGTATGCAATTGATGCCTCTCCCAACCCTTGAAAAAAGCTGGATTAAAGCAAATTACTGCGGGTGCTGGAATCTGAAACCAAAAGAGAAAATGCTGGAAAATCTCAGCAGGTCTGGCAGCATCTGTAAGGAGAGAAAAGAGCTGACGTTTTGAGTCCAGGTGACCCTTTGAAACATCAGCCCTTTTCTCTCCTTACAGATGCTGCCAAACCTGCTGAGATTTTCCAGCACTTTCCCTTTTGGCCCCTGAAAGAAGCTGCCTTTAGATCACATCCATATTGAGAGAGAGCGTACTAATGGACTAACATTGGTTAAGAGAGGCAGCAGACAGAGAGTGGTGACAATAGGCGGTTACTCTAACTGCCAGGATACAACTGGTCATGTTCCACAAGGATCTGTTTTGGGGCCTCAACTTCCCACCAAATTTATCAACAACTTAGAATGGATGATAGAAAACCATACATTCAAATTTGTTGACGGCATAAAGATAGATGCCATAGTAAGCAGTAAGGGTGGAGGCAGAAAATTAGAGATACCAATAGATTTAATGAATAGCAGAACAGTGGCAAATGGAATTCAGTGTAGACAAATGTGAAGTCACCTACTTTGGAATTTAAAAGAATACATTTTCTAAGTGGCAAAAAGCTAAGCAAATAGACTTTGGATCCAGGTACAGACCATTTAAATGAACAGCTACAGAAAATAATCTTAAAGAAACTAATTGAATACCAACATTTGTATCGAGAGGTTTTTAAAATTATGTCACTGGACATGGGCATCACTGACTAGGCCAGCATTTATTATCCATCTCGAATTGCCCTTCAAGGGGTAGAAGCCATACTTGAGCTATACAAAGACTTGGTTAGACCATACCTCAGTATTTGTGAGCAGTTCTGGGCACCACATCTTAGAAAGTTATAACGACAACTGGTGTGGCAACAATAATCTCTCCCTCATATTGGGAATTGGAAGGTTAAGGAGTGATTTTCAAACTGGGAGAACAGATAGAATAGAGAGAGTGTGCTGTGCCTTTAAGAAATGTATTTTTATCATGTTCCTTTGCAAGATTTTATTGGTGCCGTGATGTCAGTAACTGGTGTCCTCTAATTGTTACTAAAACAATATAATGGACATCATGCTGATTTTAATCTGGCCTAATGCAGTGTTCTGGGGTTTTATGGTCCTTTGGGGATTGCTGGGTGGAGCTTGATTTTAGAATGATTGACAGGTTGGGTGATATGCCTGGGGACAATTTTCTTTTCATAGAAAAGTCCAATTTTTCACTTCTCTTTCTCAGTTGCTGTTAGAAGTTGGTGGAAGAAGGCAGTCTCTCTCTCTCCCCCTCTCTCTCTCGCTCCCTCTCCAGAGTCTTGCCAGAAGGTCCAGGTTCTGGAAGCCTCAGAGAATTGATCCAACATTCAAAGAACCAAATCACAGCATGTGTTATAAAGCTGAAAAGTCAGCATCACGTGAACATACTTCTTCCTGTGCCAAGTACTCCTGCTTGAGTACTGCTGGGGGGGACAGCCCGCCTGGGGGAAGCAGCAGTGGCCGTGTCTCCGCAGTGGAGTCCAGCCCTGTAACTCAGAGGGCTAAGGAAAAGAGGAGGAAGGCGGTATTAATCGGGGACTCGATGGTGAAGGGGACAGACAGGCGTTTCTGCGGAGGTAGGCGGGATTCTCGCATGGTGGTCTGCCTCCCTGGGGCCGGGATCCAGGATGTCGCTAGTCGCGTCCCGGAAATCCTGAGGTGGGAGGGAGAGGAGCCTGAGGTAGCTGTACATATTGGTACCGCTGATGTGGGTAGGAAGGGAGAAGGGGTCATGAAAAGGGAGTACAGGGAATTAGGGAGACAGCTGAGAAAGAGGAAAGCAAAGGTAGTAATCTCAGGATTACTGCCTGTGCCACGGGAAGGTGAGGGCAGGAATGGAGTGAGGTGGAGGATGAATGTGTGGCTGAGGGACTGGTGCAGGGGGCAGGGATTCAGGTTCCTGGACCATTGGGACCTCTTTAGGGGCAGGGGTGATCTGTATACAAAAAACGGGTGGAACGTGAACCACACGGGGACCAATATCCTGGCCGGTAGGTTGGCTAAGGCTACTGGGGAGAATTTAAACTAGATAGGTTGGGGGGAGGGGAGCTAGAAGAGTTGACTAGGATCAAGGAACTAATTGATGGGGGGGAGGATGCAGGGGTAAGGGGAATTACAAAATTAATGGTAGAGGAGAGGGTGCAAGTGAATGAAGGCGGTAATTTAGATAAGGGAGTAGAGGGAGAGGGTGTTCGCGACTCATCAAAGCGGGTCCAGATAAAAGCTGGAATAAGGACACTTTGCCTGAATGCACGAAGCATTCGGAACAAGGTAAATGAGTTGATGGTGCAAATCAGCACAAGTGGGTACGATCTAGTGGCCATTACAGAAACGTGGCTGAAAGGTGACCAGGACTGGGAGATGAATATCCAGGGGTATCAGGCGTTTAGGAAGAATAGACAGGAAGGAAAAGGTGGTGGGGTTGCGCTATTAATAAGAGATAATATCAGGGTAGTACTGAGGGATGACATAGGCTCTGAGGAACAAAACGTGGAATCATTATGGGTAGAGATGAGGAATAGTAGAGGGAGAAAGACACTAGTAGGTGTGGTATATAGGCCCCCAAATAATAATGTTGAGGTAGGGAGGGCTATAAACAAGCAGATAAGGGATGCGTGTAAAAACGGAATGGCAATAATCATGGGGGACTTCAACATGCCCATTGACTGGCAGACTCAAGTCGGTAAGGGTGGAATGGAGGAAGAGTTCTTAGAATGCTGTCGGGATAGTTTCCTTGAACAGCATGTTACGGAACCGACGAGGGAATGAGCTATTTTGGATCTGGTATTGTGTAACGAGGTAGGTAGAATTAAGGATCTTATTGTGAAGGACCCTCTTGGGTCTAGTGACCACAATATGGTCGAATTTCTGATTCAGATGGAAGAGGAGAAAGTTTGGTCTCAAACCAGTGTCCTCTGTTTGAACAGAGGGAAATATGATAGGATGAGGGATGAATTGGCTAAGGTAGACTGGGAGAGCAGGCTGGCAGGTAGGATAGCTGAGGAACAGTGGAGGATTTTTAAGGAGATCCTTTTCAGTTCTCAGCAAAAATATATTCCAGCAAAAAACAAGGATTGTAAGAAAAGGGAGAACCAGCCGTGGATAACGAAGGAAATAAAGGAGAGTATTAAAATAAAAACAGCTGCGTACAGAGTGGCCAAAAATAGTGGAGAAACAAGTGATTGGGAAAAATTTAAGAAACAACAAAGAGAGACTAAGAAAGCGATAAAGAAAGGAAGGATAGACTATGAAGCTAGGCTAGCAATTAATATAAAAAATGATAGTAAAAGTTTTTATAAATATATAAAAAGGAATAGAGTGGCTAGAGTGAATGTTGGACCCTTGGAGGACGAGAGGGGGGAGTTAATAGTGGGAAATGAGGATATGGCTGAGTCTTTAAATAAGTTTTTTGTGTCGGTCTTCACGGTGGAGGACACAAATAGTTTGCCAAATATTAACGATAGAGGGTTGGCAGCAGGAGAAATACTTAATACAATTAATGTTACCAGAGAGGCAGTGCTGGGTAGACTAATGGGACTGAAGGTGGACAAGTCCCCGGGTCCGGATGGAATGCATCCCAGGGTATTGAAAGAAATGTCAGAGGTAATAGTGGATGCGTTAGTGATTATTTATCAAAACTCGTTGCATTCTGGGGTAGTGCCGGTTGATTGGAAAACGGCTAATGTTACGCCGCTGTTTAAAAAAGGAAGGAGACAAAAGGCGGGTAACTATAGGCCGGTCAGTTTAACGTCTGTAGTAGGGAAAATGCTGGAATCCATTATTAAAGAGGAGATAGCAGGGCATCTGGATAGAAATGGTTCGATCAATCAGACGCAGCATGGATTCATGAGGGGAAAGTCGTGCTTGACGAACATGTTGGATTTTTATGAAGATGTGACTAGGGCGGTTGATGGAGGAGAACCGGTGGATGCGGTGTTTTTGGATTTCCAAAAGGCGTTTGATAAGGTGCCCCATAAAAGGCTGCTGAAGAAGATTAGGGCACACGGAGTTGGGGGTAGTGTGTTAAAGTGGATTGGGGACTGGCTATCCGACAGGAAGCAAAGAGTCGGAATAAATGGGTGTTTTTCCGGTTGGAGGAAGGTAACTAGTGGCGTGCCGCAGGGATCGGTACTCGGGCCGCAACTGTTTACCATTTATATAGATGATCTGGAGGAGGGGATGGAGTGTAGGGTGACGAAGTTTGCAGACGACACAAAGATAAGTGGAAAAGTGAATCGTGTGGAGGACGGAGAAGATCTGCAGAGAGATTTGGACAGGCTGAGTGAGTGGGCGAGGATATGGCAAATGGAGTATAACGTTGAGAAATGCGAGGTTATACACTTTGGAGGAAATAATAACAAATGGGATTACTATCTCAATGGAAACAAATTAAAACATGCTACCGTGCAAAGGGACCTGGGGGTCCTTGTGCATGAGATGCAAAAGCCCAGTCTGCAGGTACAACAGGTGATCAAGAAGGCAAATGGGATGTTGGCCCATATTGCGAGGGGGATAGAATATAAAAGCAGGGATGTCTTGATGCACCTGTACAGGGCATTGGTGAGGCCGCAGCTGGAATACTGTGTGCAGTATTGGTCCCCTTATATGAGGAAGGATATATTGGCATTGGAGGGAGTGCAGAGAAGGTTCACCAGGTTGATACCGGAGATGAGGGGTTTGGATTATGAGGAGAGGCTGAGGAGATTGGGTTTGTACTCGTTGGAGTTTAGAAGGATGAGGGGGGATCTTATGGAGACTTATAAGATAATGGGGGGACTGGATAGGGTGGAGGCGGAGAGATTCTTTCCACTTAGTAAGGAAGTTAAAACTAGAGGACACAGCCTCAAAATAAAGGAGGGTCGGTTTAGGACAGAGTTGAGGAGGAACTTCTTCTCCCAGAGGGTGGTGAATCTCTGGAATTCTCTGCCCACTGAGGTGGTGGAGGCTACCTCGCTGAATATGTTTAAAGCGCGGATGGATGGATTCCTGATCGGTAAGGGAATTAAGGGTTATGGGGATCAGGCGGGTAAGTGGTACTGATCCACGTCAGATCAGCCATGATCTTATTGAATGGCGGGGCAGGCTCGAGGGGCTAGATGGCCTACTCCTGCTCCTATTTCTTATGTTCTTAAGTCTGAAGAGGGGTCTGCGTCTGTGGGATGGTGTTTGACTTGGAACAACATAGATAGCTAGCTGTTAAGGTTTATACTGTTCATTTTTAATTCTTGTAATTGGTAAAAGTTATGCTAATTCTTTTTATTATATGTTACTGTGTTCTCAAATAAACCTTGTGTGATAAAAGCTTCCTGGTGGATCCCTTGAATCATACCTGGAGTGAAACACCTTATGCTCACCCTAATGCCAACATCAAATACAAAAACTTAGGGTCCAGGCTAATTTCATAAAATGCCTCGGAGTTTCTGGTCTGGGTCTTAACAAGAGACAAACTATTTTGGTGGCTGGGGAGTATAAGTCCAAAGATTAGAGTCAAAGCTTTTAGGATTGAAATTAGGAAACAATGCGAGACTAAAGGTGGCAAAAGTTTGGAACTCCCTACTGCAAATGGCAATTGATGCCAGATTAATTAATAATTTTAAGCAGAGGCTGATAGGCTTTTGTTAACCATAAGTTGAGTGTTCTCGGGAAAAAGGAGACATATGGAGTTAAGTAGCAGATCAGCCATGAATATACTGAATGATGGAACAGGCTTGATGGATGAAACAGCCTCCTTTTACATATGAACAAGGAGCAGGAGTAGGCCACTCGGCCCCACGAGCCTGTTCCATCATTTAATACAATCATGGCTGATCAGATACTAACCTCAAATCTGCATTCTGCCTTTCCCCAATAAGCTATCACTCCCTTGCTTACCAAGGATCTCTCCACTTCCACCATAAAATTATTCAAAGGCTGTGCTTCCACTGCCTTTTCAGGACTCACGACCCTCAGAGAAAAAACTGTTCCCAAATGACACGAGAAAAATAAAGGGCTTTACTTTAGCCAAGACTTCCTTGTACAAAACTGATAGAATTGAGTTGTCTACCTCCACCCCCCCCCTCTCTGCCCACTCATCTCCAGCCCCCAAACTGATTTAACATTACATTGAAGTTAAAATGACCCTCATCCTTTTCACAATGGAGGTGGATATCTGGTTCAAGATGTAACATTGACTGCTTTGCTAATAACCTTTAATTCTAGGCAGTATTGTGGTAATATTTCACCAGACTGTCAGCGACAGGCTGCTTACAAAGGCGAGAGATATGCTTCTTTTTATTACGTAAAAACTTGTCAGACCATTCACTCGCCCTTTAAGTTTTAATTACAAATAAAATCGCATCAATTGTCATATCATTTGCAAACTATTACTATTGCAAAACTATTATGTTAGTTTGGTTGGGCACTGACAAGTAATTGTGATTTAGTAAATTGTGTCTTATTAGAATGAATAACGCACCTTAAATCAATTCAGCTGTGCAAGCAATTGTGCCTTGTTAAGCTGCATAACTGAGTTCATATTGCCAGTGAGGATTTTATAATTCATGGTTATGAGAAAGTCTTGGTTTGCAAGATAGTCCAGTCCGTACATCTTAGAAAAGACTGGCACCCAGTAATAGGAAAAATATAGTCAATTTACTTTCCTCAGTTGAGCCCACTATCAAATGAGAGCTTGCTTTGAGTGACAATTCAAACAGTTTGTGGCATTCTTGGTGTCTATCTTGAGAAAGGATATACTGGCACTGGAGGGGGCACAGAGGAGATTCACTAGGTTGATTCCGGAGTTGAGAGGGTTGGCTTATGAGGAGAAACTGAGTAGACTGGGGCTATACTCATTGGAATTTGGAAGAATGAGGGAGGATCTTACAGAAACATATAAGATTATGAAGGAAATAGATAAGATAGAATCAGGGAAGTTGTTTCCACGAGCAGGTGAAACTAGAACTAGGGGGCATGGCCTCAAAATAAGGGGGAGCAGATTTAGGACTGAGTTGAGGAGGAACTTCTTCACACAAAGGGTTGTGAATCTGTTGAATTCCCTGCCCAGTGAAGCAGTTGAGGCTACCTCATTGAATGTTTTTAAGGCAAAGGTAGATAAATGTTTGAACAATAAAGGAATTAAGGGTTATGGTGAGCGGGCGGGTCAGTGGAGCTGAGTCCACGAAAAGGTCAGCCATGATCTTATTGAATGGCAGAGCAGTCTCGAGGGGCCAGATGGCCTACTCCTGCTCCTAGTTCTTATGTTCTTAAGAAGGAAAATGTTACTCCATTGATACCACAGCAAGTCAAGTTAGATTTGAAAAAAGAATTGCAGATTCACTGGTGACTGGGCTGAATTTAATTGTCGTGGCAGTGGCCCCATCCACCAGCCATAGTAATCCAAGATGCAATTTAAGTGTGCAGAGTCAGAGTTGGAGAAAAGTAAGTGGTAGAATGGAGCCTAAAAGATCAAAGGCTGCACCTCTGTTCAGTTGCACCAGACTAGATGTGCTGTTAGGGGCTGTGAGGGATGTAGAACCATAGAACCATAGAATATTACAGCACAGAAACAGGCCTTTAGGCCCTTCTTGGCTGTGCCGAACCATTTGTCTGCCTAGTCCCACTGACCTGCACCTGGACCATATCCCTCCACACCCCTCTCATCCATGTACCTGTCCAAGTTTTTCTTAAATGTTAAAAGTGAGCCCGCATTCACCACTTCATCCGGCAGCTCATTCCACACTCCCACCACTCTCTGTGTGAAGAAGCCACCCCTAATATTCCCTTTAAACTTTTCTCCTTTCACCCTTAACCCATGTCCTCTAGTTTTTTTCTCCCCTCGCCTCAGTGGAAAAAGCCTGCTTGCATTCACTCTATCTATACCCATCATAATTTTATACACCTCTACCAAATCTCCCCTCATTCTTCTACGCTCCAGGGAATAAAGTCCTAACCTATTCAACCTTTCTCTGTAACTCAGTTTCTCAAGTCCCGGCAACATCCTTGTAAATCTTCTCTGCACTCTTTCAACCTTATTAATATCTTTCCTGTAATTAGGTGACCAAAATTGCACACAGTACTCTAAATTCGGCCTCACCAATGTCTTATACAACCTCACCATAACATTCCAACTCTTATACTCAATACTTTGATTTATAAAGGCCAATGTACCAAAAGCACTCTTTACGACCCTATCGACCTGTGACGCCACTTTTAGGGAATTCTGTACCTGTATTCCCAGATCCCTCTGTTCTACTGCACTCTTCAGTGTCCTACCATTTACCTTGTATGTTCTACCTTGGTTTGTCCTTCCAAAGTGCAATACCTCACACTTGTCTGAATTAAACTCCATCTGCCATTTTTCAGCCCATTTTTCTAGCTGGTCCAAATCCCTCTGCAAGCTTTGAAAACCTTCCTCACTGTCCACTACACCTCCAATCTTTGCATCATCAGCAAATTTGCTGATCCAATTTACCACATTATCATCCAGATCATTAATATAGATGACAAACAACAATGGACCCAGCACTGATCCCTGTGGCACTCCACTAGTCACAGGCCTCCACTCAGAGAAGCAATCCTCCACTACCACTCTCTGGCTTCTTCCATTGAGCCAATGTCTAATCCAATTTACTATCTCTCCATAGATACCTAGCGACTGAACCTTCCTAACTAATCTCCCATGCGGGACCTTGTCAAAGGCCTTACTGAAGTCCATGTATATAACATCCACTGCCTTCCTTTCATCCACTTTCCTGGTAACCTCCTCGAAAAACTCTAATAGATTGGTTAAACATGACCTACCACGGACAAAGCCATGTTGACTCTCCCTAATAAGTCCCTTATGTAATGTACTATTGCCTCGCAACAGGAGGAAGGAATCAGCTGGACCTCCTTTTTTTGGCCAAATCAAATAAACTAAATCAAACAAATTCAGGGACGAAGCAAGAAGGGCAGCCCCCAAAAAGAAGGGAACCGGCCAAAACAACAAAACCAAATCAGAAAGGAAACTTAAAACATTAAGTCAAAATGTGATTAAAGGGGTGAATAATGCATCCCAGCCCCTGCCGTGCCCAGCAGGCACAGAAGGATGGAATCAGCTGGAGACATCAAGAAAGCATAGATGGAGTTAATGAGGAGGTTGGCAGCAAATTAGTGGTTCCAAGTTCTTGGATGCAATGTAGGAAATAATTCAATGGCCTAAGCAAGGTAGGAGAGGTGAGAAAATGGTACATTCACACCAACTTACCTATGTAGACCTATCCCTCTCTGCCTGTGCTCTCCTCACATCCCCATCTGTCCATCCATCACTGGCATTCATCTTCATTTTTATGCAATTTCATGTTTTACCTTATAGTTACCCCCACCAAATACCCTCCATCCACCATGTCAGTGCCTGCCATTATTCCCACTCATCAGCTTCTTCCTTTTCTCCTTACAGAACATTAAGGCAGGGAACTGGGGAAAGCCCTCCAGGCATCTCACAACGAATAACTGCTGAAGTCTTGCTGTGACTGACAATTTATCATTCAGCAAATAACTGCTGGATGAATAGATGATTTTGCATATACCTAGTTTTAATTTGTATGTTGCTAATAATTTGCAGTGACATGTTCCTTCTAGTTGCTTCAGTTCCATAAATATAGTGAAACCAACTCAGTTATGTTCATGTGTTAAAAAGCTTGGGATCCCTGTTATAGATTGATGTTCTGTTGGTAAAAAAGTTACTCTGTCCAAAAACCACAGCAGGGAACCATAAAGTCTTTAAAAGGTGACTACTTTCTTCCTGTAGCTAATTGTTAATTCTAAACTGAACTTAATATAACAATAGTGATTTCAAATCTTGATTGCTAGAATGAGGCCTGTATGAAGGAGTTAGCCTCGGACTTCAATCATCGCGTGGTTGGGTTTTACTTATATTTATTCACAATCTGCAAGAGTAGTTCTCAGAGACACCTCACTGATATAGTGGCAGGGCAGCTGTAGCAACATCATAATGGTCTACGACAGAAGCTTTGGGAGTGAAGGGAAGAATTAGCAGCAGGCAATTTGAAATGCCTACAGCAGCCAGGAAGTTATAACTAGGAATGTTTAAGGCTCAACATCCATAAACGTATTCAGTAACAAAGTAATAGTGTTAAACCTGTTTTCAGTTTTCATTCACTGCAGCCAAGGATCCAAAGAACAAAAGAACAAAGAACAGTAGAGCTCAGCAACAGGACCTTCGGCCCTCCAAGCCTGCGCCGATCCCTTTAATGTCAACTCAAAATGGCTCAAATATTGACACCCAAGTTTCTACGCCCGCCCATAACTAACACTAATCCAGCAAGCAGGGAAAACACTTGTAGTTAGGCAATGACAAAGGCACTTGTTTTAAGTTTATTTATTAGTGTCACTTACATTAGACTTACAGTTACTGTGAAAATCCCCTAGTCACTGCATTCCAAAGCCTGCTCAGGTACATGAGAGAGAATTTAGCATGGCCAATTCACCTAACCAGTACGTCTTTCGGACTGTGGGAGGAAACTGGAGCACCCGGAGGAAACCCATGCAGATGCGGGGAGAACGTGCAGACTCCGCACAGACCGTAACCCAAGCTGGGAATCAAACCCGGGTCTCTGGCGCAAATCGAGACAGCCATTGGTAGGATGGATTGAGAAGAATTCCTCCCAGACCCAATATAATGGACATATCTAAGAAGTTAAAATGGCATGTACAATGGACAATTGGATTTATAGAAGAATTTTTCCATCAGCATTGATCTGTCCTTATATTATCAGGAATATGTCGACAATATTCAGTATAACTAATCATCTGGAGTGGCTAACCACTGTGCCACCATGTTCCCATTGAACTATATTTACGAGGGTCCCAGCTGTATCCACCAGGAGTGTAGACCTCCAGGATGGAAATTCACTTGTTTCAAAAGGATGCTTGCGTGAGGAATCAAAGAACAAAGAACAAAGAACAGTACAGCACAGGAAACAGGCCCTTCGGCCCTCCAAGCCTGTGCTGCTCATTGGTCCAACTAACCATTCGTTTGTATCCCTCCATTCCCAGACTGCTCATGTGACTATCCAGGTAAGTCTTAAATGATGCCAGCGTGTCTGCCTCCACCACCCTACTTGGCAGCACATTCCAGGCCCCCACCACTCTCTGTGTAAAAAACATCCCTCTGATATCTGAGTTATACTTCGCCCCTCTCACCTTGAGCCCGTGACCCCTCGTGATTGTCATCTCCGACCTGGGAAAAAGCTTCCCACTGGTTCACCCTATCTATACCCTTCATAATTTTATACACCTTTATTAGGTCTCCCCTCATTCTCCGTCTTTCCAGTGAGAACAAGCCAAGTTTACCCAATCTCTCCTCATAGCTAAGACCTTCCATACCAGGCAACGTTCTGGTAAACCTTCTCTGCACTCTCTCTAAAGCCTCCACATCCTTCTGGTAGTGCGGCGACCAGAACTGGACGCAGTACTCCAAATGTGACCTAACCAGCGTTCTATACAGTTGCAACATCAGACTCCAGCTTTTATACTCTATACCCCGTCCTATAAAGGCAAGCATACCATATGCCTTCTTCACCACCTTCTCCACCTGTGCTGCCACCTTCAAGGATTTGTGGACTTGCACACCTAGGTCCCTCTGTGTTTCTATACTCTTGATGGCTCTGCCATTTATTGTATAACTCCCCCCTACATTAGTTCTTCCAAAATGCATCACTTCGCATTTATCTGGATTAAATTCCATCTGCCATTTCTCCGCCCAATTTTCCAGCCTATCTATATCCTGCTGTATTGTCCAACAATGTTCATCGCTATCCGCAAGTCCAGCCATCTTCGTGTCATCCGCAAACTTGCTGATAACATCAGTTACACCTTCTTCCAAATCATTTATACATATCACAAATAGCAGAGGTCCCAGTACAGAGCCCTGCGGAACACCACTGGTCACAGACCTCCAGCCGGAAAAAGACCCTTCGACTGTTACCCTCTGTCTCCTGTGGCCAAGCCAGTTTTCTACCCATCTAGCCACCTCTCCTTGTATCCCATGAGCCTTCACCTTCTTAACCAACCTGCCATGAGGGACTTTGTCAAATGCCTTACTGAAATCCATATAGACGAATCAGGCAAAGTGCTCAGTCCATTTGCAGCCAAAGGTTAGAACATGACAGCTTAATAGATTTCTGTCAATAATGTTGTTCATGATTTTTATTCATCAGTCACTAATTAATGAATAATTTCAAATGTCAGAATATTCAAAAGGATACACAGTGCTCCTTACCTCCCTGTCACTGTTAGCACCATCGCTTCATGAGGATGTTGCAATAATCACAGCTTAGAACACACAGCTGCCACCTCTCATTCTCCATGTTTCAGCAATAAATTCTGATTAATAACCTACATTATTAAAACATGCCAGACCCATAGAATGTGAGGGTGGCAGCTTACTCCATGATTTCAAAGAACAAAGAACAAAAAACAAAGAACAAAGAACAATACAGCACAGGAACAGGCCCTTCGGCCCTCCAAGCCCGCGCCGCTCCCCGGTCCAGGATTGAATCCTGAATCCAGGATCCCCGCCGAATTTTCCAGCCTATCTACATACCAATATCCTATCCACCGAGCTGTCCCTCACAGCTACGATGCTTTGTTCATTACAACCTATTAACTCACCCCCACCCCCCTATTCCAGACCATGTGATCCCCAGGGAGAGGCGAAAACCCAGAGTGAAAAACCCCAGGGCCAATATGGGGAAAAGAAATCTGGGAAATTCCTCTCCGACCCCCTGATGCGATCGAAACGAGTCCAGGAGATCACAATGGCCCTGATCGGAAAATGCTTCCCAACCCTAGTCATTTCCACTTCCATGAACACCATATGAATTCCCTGCCCCCGAGACAGGTTCCCAACTATCCGCAGTCTCGCTCTGTACTGGCACCAGCAAGATGATCATAGAATGAAGCCTTGAAACGAGAAACAAGGAACAATTAGCCCGCGCCGCTCCCTGGTCCAAACTAGACCACTCTTTTGTATCCCTCCATTCCCACTCCGGTCATATAGCTGTCTAGATAAGTCTTAAACGTTCCCAGTGTGTCCGCCTCCACCACCTTGCCCGGCAACACATTCCAGGCCCCCACGACCCTCTGTGTGAAATATGTCCTTCTGATATCTGTGTTAAACCTCCCCCCCTTCAAAGAACAAAGAACAAAGAACAGTACAGCACAGGAAACAGGCCTTCGGCCCTCCAAGCCTGTGCCGCTCCTTGGTCCAACTAGACCAATCGTTTGTATCCCTCCATTCCCAGGCTGCTCATGTGACTATCCAGGTAAGTCTTAAACGATGTCAGCGTGCCTGCCTCCACCACCCTACTTGGCAGCGCATTCCAGGCCCCCACCGCCCTCTGTGTAAAAAACGTCCCTCTGATGTCTGAGTTATACTTCGCCCCTCTCAGCTTGAGCCCGTGACCCCTCGTGATCGTCACCTCCGACCTGGGAAAAAGCTTCCCACTGTTCACCCTATCTATACCCTTCATAATCTTGTATACCTCTATTAGATCTCCCCTCATTCTCCGTCTTTCCAAGGAGAACAACCCCAGTCTACCCAATCTCTCCTCATAGCTAAGACCCTCCATACCAGGCAACATCCTGGTAAACCTTCTCTGCACTCTCTCCAATGCCTCCACGTCCTTCTGGTAGTGCGGCGACCAGAACTGGACGCAGTACTCCAAATGCGGCCTAACCAGCGTTCTATACAGCTGCATCATCAGACTCCAGCTTTTATACTCGATACCCCGTCCTATAAAGGCAAGCATACCATATGCCTTCTTCACCATCTTCTCCACCTGTGTTGCCACCTTCAAGGATTTGTGGACTTGCACACCTAGCTCCCTCTGTGTTTCTATACTCCTGATGACTCTGCCATTTATTGCATAACTCCTCCCTCCATTATTTCTTCCAAAATGCATCACTTCGCATTTATCCGGATTAAATTCCATCTGCCACCTCTCCGCCCAATTTTCCAGCCTATCTATATCCTGCTGTATTGCCCGACAATGCTCTTCGCTATCCGCAATTCCAGCCATCTTTGTGTCATCCGCAAACTTGCTGATTACACCAGTTACACCTTCTTCCAAATCATTTATATATATCACAAATAGCAGAGGTCCCAGTACAGAGCCCTGCGGAACACCACTGGTCACAGACCTCCAGCCGGAAAAAGACCCTTCGACCACTACCCTCTGTCTCCTATGGCCAAGCCAGTTCTCCACCCATCGAGCCACTTCTCCTTGTATCCCATGAGCCTTAACCTTCTTAACCAAGCTGCCATGTGGGACTTTGTCAAATGCCTTACTGAAATCCATATAGACGACATCCACGGCCCTTCCTTCATCAACCGTTTTTGTCACTTCCTCAAAAAACTCCACCAAATTTGTAAGGCACGACCTCCCTCTTACAAAACCATGCTGTCTGTCACTAATGAGATTGTTCCGTTCTAAATGCACATACATCCTGTCTCTAAGAATCCTCTCCAACAACTTCCCTACCACGGACGTCAAGCTCACCGGCCTATAATTTCCTGGGTTATCCCTGCTACCCTTCTTAAACAACGGGACCACATTCGCTATCCTCCAATCCTCAGGGACCTCACCCGTGTCCAAAGAAGCGACAAAGATTTCCGTCAGAGGCCCAGCAATTTCCTCTCTCGTCTCCCTGAGCAGTCGAGGATAGATGCCATCAGGCCCTGGGATTTGTCAGTTTTAATGTTCCCTAAAAAACCTAACACTTCCTCTCTCGTAATGGAGATTTTCTCTAACGGGTCAACACCTCCCTCCGAGACACTCCCGGTTAACACGCCCCTCTCCTTCGTGAATACCGATGCAAAGTATTCATTTAGGATCTCCCCTATTCCCTTGGGTTCTAAGCATAATTCCCCTCCTTTGTCCCTGAGAGGTCCGATTTTCTCCCTGACAACTCTTTTGTTCCTAACGTATGAATAGAATGCCTTAGGATTCTCCTTAATCCTGCCTGCCAAGAACATCTCGTGCCCTCTTTTTGCCCTTCTAACTCCCCGTTTGAGATCTTTCCTACTCTCTCTGTATTCCTCCAGAGCTCCATCTTTTTTCAGTTGCCTGGACTTAACGTACGCCTCCCTTTTCATTTTAATCAGATCCTCAATTTCCCTGGTTATCCACGGCTCTCGAATCCTACCTTTCCTATCTTTCCTTTTTACAGGCACATGCCTATCCTGCAGCCTTATCAATAGTTCCTTAAAAGACTCCCACATGCCAGACGCGGACTTACCCTCGAACATCCTCTCCCAATCAACATCCACCAATTCCTGCCTAATCCGGCTATAGTCAGCCTTCCCCCAATTTAGCACCCTGCCCGTAGGACAGCACTCATCCTTGTCCATTACTATCCTAAAGTTAACAGAGTTGTGGTCACTATTTGCCACATGTTCCCCTACCGAAACTTTGACGACCTGACCGGGCTCATTTCCCAGAACTAGGTCCAGTATAGCCCCCTCTCTAGTCGGGCTATCTACATACTGTTTCAAAGAACCTTCCAGTACGCATTTTACAAATTCCTCCCCGTCCGGTCCCCCAGCTCTAAGCACTTTCCAGTCTGTGCCAGGGAAATTAAAGTCCCCCACTACAACAACCCTATGTTTTCTGCACCTATCCAGAATCTCCTGACATATCCTTTCCTCCACTTCCCGTGGGCTGTTGGGTGGTCTGTAGTACACCCCCAGCATAGTGACTGCACCCTTCCTGTTTCTGAGTTCCACCCACAGCGACTCAGTACATGACCCCTCTAAGTTGTCTACCCTCTGCACCGCGGTAATATGCTCCTTAACTAATATCGCTACTCCCCCACCTTTTTTAGCCCCTCCTCTGTCTCGCCTAAAACACTGATACCCCGGAATATTCAGCTGCCAGTCCTGTCCTTCTTTTAACCAAGTTTCCGTCACCGCAACCACATCCAAATTCCGCACAAGCATTAAGGCCCTAAGTTCGTCTGTTTTACCCGTTACACTCCTCGCATTGAAGCAGATGCACTCCAGACCTCCAGGCCCAGTCAGGTCCTCCTCCTCCAGAGTGCTCCTCTTCTTAGCTAGCCTTGCCCTGGCATTTCCTTACATTCCCAGTTTTGGCAGGGGCTATATTGACTGTTTGGGCGAATGTTCGCCTGCAAACTGAGGGAACAGTCAAGAGAAAATGTCCAACCAGACCAAATGATACCAGAAAATCGAGACAGCCATTGGTAGGGTGGATTGAGAAGAATTCCTCTCAGACCCAATATAATGGACATATATCTAAGAAGTTAAAATGGCATGTACAACGGACAATTGGATTTATCAAAGAATTTTTCCATCAGCATTGATCTGTCATTATATTACCAGGAATATGTTGACAATATTCAGTATCACTAATCATCTGGAGTGGCTCTGAAATGTATTGGTTTATTGGGATTCTTACATCAATGATGGATTAATCTGAAACTGCTGCAAACAAGGAAAATAATATATTATCTACAATATCTACCATCCCAACCCTCCAATCCCATCCCTTGTTTGGATGCTTTATGATTCGTCATGTGAGGCAATCACAGTGGCTCAGATGTTCGGATCATTGGAAACCAGACGTATTGCCCCAAGATGTGGTTTGGGACCCTGCGGAAGTCCTGATCCAATGACTTTGTGGGAATTTCCTGGGAAGTTTGTTGAGTCCTGCTCCCCGGGTCAATCCAAAAATGTCTCCAATTCTGAGTTAGAGTCAGAGATTTGGGACAGTTTTGATTGTTTGGAGTGTTTGTAGGAATATAGAAATTATATTCTATGTAACAGAAAAATCCCAGTCTAATTCCTGCGTAAGCTATACAACTGTCTCCTCCCTAAACGTCCCAATACCCAACTCTCTGAAACCCCTGACCCGACCTCCAACAACCCAATTCCCCCCCGACCTAACTTGACCAATCCCCACCATCAAACTGCCCCCGGATCTCCTCTAACTTACTAGACTCCATCAACCGACTCCCCCATTGACTCCTGACCCCAACTTACTCCATTTTGACCCACCTACGCACTCACCCACCCTCTCTGCACAACCCACCTCAGCCACCTACAACCCAACCCTACCCAGCTGCCACCCCGCCGAGCTGCCATCCTGCCCTGTTACCACCCTACTTTCCACCACCTTGCCCAGTTGTCACCCTACCAGCTTAAGTCGCCCACCTTACCACTTACATACCTACACACTCACCCATTCATTCACCCATCCACTCAGACATTCACACACACATTCACAAACACACTGCAAAGCTTGGCGACTTTAAAAAACTCACCAAATTACAGCAGTTGGCACTGTAAAAAGGCGGTGGGGTTGGGGGGGGCGGCGTGGAGGGGTGGGGGAGGTGGGGGCTGGGTGGGTATGTGCACAGATTTTCTTCACTGCTGTCTGTGTGGATTCTTGCACAGAGGGAATTCTGCAGGATTCTCCACTGGGAATTGGGGCCTTTTCAACATATGCCAGTAAGTGGGTAGCCTTCTGCTTGATCAGAACTGGACACAAGTTGTCCAACTCTGATTGAAGGTTTTGGGCCCTAATGTTTAAAAGGAAATTTTACTATTGCTTGTATCCTTGTATCTTGTAGACTGTCCCATTGTCACTGGAAGGAGGAAAGGTAATTAGACTCTTCAGATAAGATAATTTTCCACACAGATGGTGCTGAATGTTGAAAGAGGTGTATGAGGCTGCCAACATCAGTAATTGCAAGAGACAGTTGGAGTGGTATTTGGTCTGAATATTAATTGAGGAATTTTAGTAAAATCTGCATTTTGGTATTGAGCTCCATTCAGAGGTCTGCGTTTGTGTTTTGCAATCCTTGGATTTTATATTGCTACGTGGGGCGACATGGTAGCACAGTGGTTAGCACTGCTGCTTCACAGCTCCAGGGTCCCGGGTTCGATTCCCGGCTCGGGTCACTGTCTGTGTGGAGTTTGCACATTCTCCTCGTGTCTGCGTGGGTTTCCTCCGGGTGCTCCAGTTTCCTCCCACAGTCCAAAGATGTGCGGGTTAGGTTGATTGGCCAGGTTAAAAATTGCCCCTTAAAGTCCTGAGATGCGTAGGTTAGAGGGATTAGTGGGTAAATAGATGACGGGACTGGGGGCATTCTGGCCAAGTTTGCCGATGATACAAAGATAGGTGGAGGGGCAGGTAGTATTGAGGAGGTGGGGAGGCTGCAGAAAGATTTAGACAGTTTAGGAGAGTGGTCCAAGAAGTGGCTGATGAAATTCAACGTGGGCAAGTGCGAGGTCGTGCACTTTGGAAAAAAGAATAGAGGCATGGACTATTTTCTAAACGGTGACAAAATTCATAATGCTAAAGTGCAAAGAGACTTGGGAGTCCTAGTCCAGGATTCTCTAAAGGTAAACTTGCAGGTTGAGTCCGTAATTAAGAAAGCAAATGTAATGTTGTCATTTATCTCAAGAGGCTTGGAATACAAAAGCAGGGATGTACTTCTGAGGCTTTATAAAGCACTGGTTAGGCCCCATTTGGAGTACTGTGAGCAATTTTGGGCCCCACACCTCAGGAAGGACATACTGGCACTGGAGCGGGTCCAGCGGAGATTCACACGGATGATCCCAGGAATGGTAGGCCTGACATACGATGAACGTCTGAGGATCGTGGGATTATATTCATTGGAGTTTAGGAGGTTGAGGGGAGATCTGATAGAAACTTACAAGATAATGAATGGCTTAGATAGGATGGACGTAGGGAAGTTGTTTCCATTAACAGGGGAGACTAGGACGCGGGGGCACAGCCTTAGAATAAAAGGGAGTCACTTTAGAACAGAGATGAGGAGAAATTTCTTCAGCCAGAGAGTGGTAGGTCTGTGGAATTCATTGCCACAGAGGGCTGTGGAGGCCGAGACGTTGAGCGTCTTCAAGACAGAAATTGATAAATTCTTGATTTCTCGAGGAATTAAGGGCTATGGGGAGAGAGCGGGTAAATGGAGTTGAAATCAATCATGATTGAATGGTGGAGTGGACTCGATGGGCCGAATGGCCTTACTTCCGCTCCTATGTCTTATGGTCTTATGGTCTTAATATGTGGGGGTAGGGCCTGGGTGGGATTGTGGTCGGTGCAGACTCGATGGGCCGAATGGCCTCCTTCTGCACTGTAGGGTTTCTATTCTTCTATTCTAAATGTTCCAAACAGAGGAGACAGGGATCTAGACAAAAGAGGCTAATCCATAGTGGGGACACAGGTTTAGCCCGAGCTTTATTCTGATAAATTCTCATCAGAATTGTTAAGAGTGCAGAGATCTTTTAGATAAGAACATAAGAAATAGGAGCAGGAGTAGGCCATCTAGCCCCTCGAGCCTGCCCCGCCATTCAACAAAATCATGGCTGATCTGAAGCGAATCAGTTCCACTTACCCGCCTGCTCCCCATAACCGCTAATTCCCTTATCGATCAGAAAACTATCTACCCGTGATTTAAACATATTCAACGAGGAAGCCTCCACCACTTCAATGGGCAGAGAATTCCAGAGATTCACTACCCTCTGAGAGAAGATGTTCCCCCTCAACTCTGTTCTGAACCGGCCCCCACTTATTTTGACGCTGCGCCCTCTAATTCTGGTTTCCCTTCTAAGTGGAAAGAATCTCTCCACCTCTACCCTATCCAGCCCTTCATTATCTTATATGTCTCTATAAGATCACCCCTCAGCCTTCTAAACTCCAACGAGTACAGACCCAATCTGTTCAATCTCTCCTCATAAACTACACCCCTCATCTCCGGTATCAACCTGGTGAACCTTCTCTGCACTCCCTCCAAGGCCAATATATCCTTTCGCAAATAAGGGGACCAAAACTGCACACAGTATTCCAGCTGCGGCCTCACCAGTGCCTTGTATAGCTGCAGCAAGACCTCCCTGCTTTTATATTCTATCCCCCTCGCGATAAAGGCCAACATTCCATTTGCCTTCTTGATCACCTGCTGCACCTGCAGACTGAGTTTTTGCGATTCGTGCACAAGGACCCCCAGGTCCCTCTGCACAGTAGCACGATGTAATTTTTCTCCATTTAAATAATATTCCAATTTACTATTATTTCTTCCAAAGTGGATAACCTTACATTTGCCAACGTTATATTCCATCTGCCAGATCCTCGCCCACTCGCTCAGCCTATCCAAATCTCTCTGCAGACTTTCCGCGTCCTCCACGCAATTTGCTTTCCCACTCATCTTCGTGTCATCAGCAAGCTTTGTTACCCTACACTCAGTCCCCTCCTCCAGATCATCAATGTAAATGGTAAACAGTTGAGGCCCCAGCACCGATCCCTGCGGCACGCCACTGGTCACCAACTGCCAACTAGAAAAGCACCCATTTATTCCAACTCTGCTTCCTGTTAGATAGCCAATCCCCAATGCACGCCAACACCTTACCCCCAACTCCGTGTACCCCAATCTTCTGCAGCAACCTTTTGTGAGGCACCTTATCGAACGCCTTCTGGAAATCTAAAAACACCACATCCACCGGTTCCCCTCTGTCAACCACATTGGTCACATCTTCATATAAATCCAGTAAATTCGTCAAACACGGCTTTCCCTTCATGAATGCATGCTGCGTCTGCTTGATCGAACCATTCTTATCCAGGTGCTCTGCTATTTCCTCTTTAATGATGGACTCCAGCATCTTCCCAATTACGGACGTTAAGCTAACCGGCCTGTAGTTACCCGCCTTTTGTCTACTTCCTTTTTTAAACAGCGGCGTAACAGTAGCTGTTTTCCAATCACCTGGCACTACCCCAGAGTCCAGTGAATTTTGATAAATAACTACTAACGCATCTGCTATTACCTCAGCCATTTCTTTCAGTACCCTGGGATGCATTCCATCCGGGCCCGGGGACTTGTCTACCTTCAGTCCCATTAGTCTACCAAGCACTACCTCTTTAGTAACAGTAATTGTATTAAGGACCTCACCTCCCACCAACTCTCGATCTCTAATATTCGGTAAACTATTTGTGTCTTCCACCGTGAAGACCGACACAAAGAACTTATTTAAAGTCTCAGCCATTTCCTCGTTATCCACTATTAAATCCCCCCTCTCGTCCTCCAAGGGTCCAACATTCACTCTCGCCACTCTATTCCTTTTTATATATTTGTAAAAACTTTTACTATCATTTTTTATATTCTGAGCTAGTTTAGTTTCATAATCTATCTTTCCTTTCTTAATCGCTTTCTTAGTCGTTCTTTGTTGTTTTTTTAAAGCTTTCCCAATCCACTAATTCTCCACTATTTTTGGCCACTCTGTACGCATCTGTTTTTATTTTAATACTTTACTTTATTTCCTTCGTTATCCATGTCTGGTTATTCTTTTTCTTACAGTCCTTCTTTATCACCGGAATATATTTTTGCTGAGTACTTAAAAAAATCTCCTTAAAAATCCTCCACTGTTCCTCAGCTGTCCTACCTACCAGTCTGCTCGCCCAGTCTACATTACCCAATTCCGCCCTCATCCTATCGTACTCCCCTCTGTTCAAGCAGCGGACACTGGTTTGGGACCCTACTTTCTCACCCTCCATCTGTATGAGAAATTCAACCATATTATGATCACTCAACCCAAGAGGATCCCTCCCAAGAAGATCCTTAATTCTACCTGTCTCATTACACAGTACCAGATCTAAGATAACTCGCTCTCTCGTAGGTTCTGTAACATACTGTTCAATGAAACTAGCCCGACAGCATTCTAAGAACTCTTCCTCAAGCCCTCCACGTCCAATTTGAGTCGACCAATCAATATGCAGGTTAAAATCCCCCTTGATTATTGCCATTCCGTTTTTGCACGCATCCATTATTTGCTAGTTTATAGTCTTCCCCACCTCTAAGTTATTATTTGGGGGCCTGTAGACCACGCCTACCAGTGTCTTTTTCCCCCTACTATTCCTTATCTCCACCCACAACGATCCCACATTTTGCTCCTTAGAGCCTATGTCATCTCTCACTACTGTCCTGATATTATCCTTTATTAACAGAGCTACCCCACCTCCGTTTTCTATCTGTCTATCCTTCCTAAATGTCTGATACCCCTGGATATTCAGTTCCCAGTCCCGGTCACCCTGCAACCACGTTTCTGTGATGGCCACTAGATCATACTCATTTGTATGGATTTGTGCTAATAATAAAGTTTAGGCCACATTGCAATCAAATGGTGTCCCTGTGCTTGTTGCCCAGTTTATTGCGGTGTCGTGCCTTTTGAGCTGCCTTTAGGAAGCTAATATTGAGCGACACCTGTTTATTAACTGTTTGTTGTGCCGGCAACACAGGGCCTGGGGGATTGCTAACTGAACTTATTCTCCCACTTTCACCTAAAAGTACAGCCAAAATCATTGCCCATCAATGTGAATATGATGGTCAAACAAAATGTTTTAGTTCCAGGAATGAAATGTTCTGTCAACAAAAGCTTGACACACGTGAAGAGTTTGAGGGCTCTGGGTCGGCACTCAATGGAGTTTGGAAGCATGAGGGGCAATCTCATTGAAACTTGCAGAATACTGAAAGGCCTGGATAGAATGGGCGTGGAGAAGATGGCTCCATTAGTAGGAGGGACGAGGATCCGAGGGCACAGCCTCAGAGTAAAGGGACAACCCTATAGAACGAAGATGAGGAGGAATTTCTTTGGCCAGAAGGTGGTGAATCTGTGGAATTCATTGCCACAGAAGGCCAGATTATTGAGTGTGTTTAAGACAGGGATAGCTAGGTTCTTGATTGGTAAGGGGATAAAAGGTTATGGGGAAAAGACAGGAGAATGGGTTTGAGAAACTTATCAGCCATGATTGAATGGTGGAGAAGATTCGATGGGCTGAATGGCCTAATTCTGCTCCTATGTCTTATGGTTTAGCTGAATCTTTTTGAGTGCACCTATTAGTGAAAGAGGCTGGTAACATTGCTCATGCCAGATTATAAAGTTAAATTAAAATGAAAACATCTTTATGCTTGGTGAAATCTTTGATTACGAGATGAACTTCTCATCTTTGTGCCAGCACCAAGACATCATCATACATTTCCAACTCCATCACATCCCCCAGCCTCACTGGTCCAGTTCATAAGCTGCTAAAACCTTCATTTAAAAAAGAAAATCAGAGGATGTGGGCATCGCTGAAAAGGCCAACATTTCTTACCCAATTTAATTGCCCTTGAACTGAGTGGCTTGTAACACCATTTCAGAGGGCAGTTAAGAGTCAACAACATTGCTGTGGATTTAGTGTTACATATAAACCAGAGCAGGTAGGAACAGTCAGTTTTTCATGGCACCAGCTACCATGGTGGGATTTGAACCCAGTTAAACTCAATGTTGAGTTGGAAGGCTATAAAGTATCTATTCAAAAGGTGAGGCGCTGTTCCTTGAACTTGTAGTCAACTTCACTGGAACACTGCAGAAGGTTGAGGACAGAGAGGTCACCCTGAGACCGACACTGAGTATTAATGCTAGGTGACTAGAAACTCAAAATCACACATGTGGATTGATTGGAGGTGTTTCACAAAGTGGTCACCCAATCTGCACTTGTTTCCCCAATGTACAGTGGGCAGTATTGTTAGCAGTGAATTCAGCATACTGAATTGAAAGAAGTAGTTTCACTTGAAGCAGTATTCGAGAGCTGGGGTGGTCAGGAGGAAGGAGATAGAAAGGCAATTTTTTTTTATTCTTTCGTGGAATGCAGGCGTCGCTAGCTGGCCAGCATTTATTGCCCATCCCTAGTTGCCCGAGGGCAGTTGAGAGTCAACCACATTGCTGTGGCTCTGGAGTCACATGCAGGCCAGACCAGGTAAGGGCGGCAGATTTCCTTCCCGAAAGGACATTAGTGAACCAGATGGGTTTTCTCGACAATCAGCAATGGCTTCATGGTCATCAGTAGATTCTTAATTCCAGAGGTGTTTTATTGAATTCAAATTCCACCATCTGCCGTGGTGGGATTCGAACACGGGTCCCCAAAACATTAGCTGAGTTTCTGGATTAATAGTCTAGTGATAATACCACTAGGCTATTGTCTCCCCTTATTGCATCGAAAGCACTTGCATGGAAAAGTGCCTTGTGAGTACTCAGAGCAACACCCTTGGACCATGACCAGACTGGTTGGGTCTCTGTTCAGGGAAGAAGTAGAAAATCCTCAGATTGTCTTGTGAGCGGTTGGAGGTGTTGAGTGATTAAACATCCATGGCAAAGAGGAGACGTTTAAAATGATGGAAGGAATTGGAAGGGCGATGGATTTAAGTGGGAAGAAATTGGACCAGGGCAGGTGCGGGCAGCGACAGGCAGTGTGAGGCCCAACACCTAGTTTATTGATCCTGGAATTCATTCCATTTCCTTCACGATTTCCTTGACAATTCAATGCATTTAACACAAATCAGGTGCTAATGATATATGACTGAAAAGAATTGTATGTGCCAGAAGTCTGCAAAGGAAAGAGAAGAAGATGAAGTTCGACAGCAGGTCAGCCAAGATCTGTAAAAAGATTAAGGTGGCATGCTAATGATGCGGGTGTAAGATTGATCTTCAGATTTGATGAAGGGTACCCTTCCAAAATGCAAATTTTCATGTTCTCTTGATAGATATTAGCCATTAAGTATGACGTGAAGCTAATAATATTCAACCTCAGATGTTCTTTAATAACTCCAAAATTGGCAGCAACGTATTTGTGTGAAGAAAACAATCTTAAAAGAAAATGTTATAAAGGTTAACACATAAAGACTTTACAATCGGAGTAGGAGGAGAAGGGTAGTCAAGGGTAATGTGAGTCTTTTAAAAACAGATGGGGATAATATTCAAATGAAATTAAAGAATGACAGACCTGCTGAAAAAAATTACTTCCTTGTCAATCCCAAGGAAACTGATACTGAACCAAGGACTGCACTAAGTTAGCATAAGAAAGAAAACAGAATGAGAGTAGATAAATGACAGTAAAGACTGACAAATTACCTGGGCCTAATGATTCCATCTGTTGTGGGAAAAATGCCACTTTGGAGTCAGACTGGAGGTTTCAACAACACAGTTTTATTTTAACGAAGCTTCGTGGGGAAAAGGCGCTGGCACTCCGCAGTGCTTCTAGACAGCTACCTTCTCTCAACGAGACAATAGGAGCGGTCCATCTTTATACCCTTTACACAATAGATAGACCGGACATCTAGCCATTATCACATCGTTGTAATCAAGTAGGTGATTGATTGTTAACACATCGCTATAGACAAATCCAGACAGATACAGACATAAGCATGTTAACATCGCATTGTTCTATGAATGGATACATTTCCTACGTCAGTGACGATCAATGGTTTAGTTTCGGCTTATTCATATAATAATTGGTTTTCCTGCATTTATGTATTCCCATTCCCGGCTAATCTCTTTAACAGACCCTTTTGTCCTGAGACTGTCCCTATTTCCACTGGATTCCTGCAGTATCTAATTCCTGCATGTTTTAATTTACCAGTAGTTCTCTGGGCTAAGAGTCAGTGCCTGTTTATGGTCTCTCTCCCAGTTCACTCTTTATGTGCCAGGCAGTCATTTTTAAAGTGTACTCATCTGTATATTTTTCCCCACTTCACCATCCCAGAGTTTTAAAGTGTTTAGGTGAGGGGATTGCAGATTCTTTAACCATCGCCTCCAAAAACATTGTCAATTTAGCCAATTTAGATTGGAAGGTTGGAACTCCCATCCCATTATTTTAAAAAGTGAGTGAGAAAGAGAGAGAGTTCAGGAAATGACAGAGTAATTAGGCTAGTTATTTGTCGTGGGAAGACTATTTGACTCTACTGTTTTTTATCATTTTAAATTTTTTTTTAAAAATTGAGTGATTGAGCACTTATAGAAAATTGAGTTGATTACCGAGAGCCAATCCAGATTTGTAAAGGGAAATTTACAGTCAGATTCTCCCAACCTATTGTCACCATGACACAAAATGCAATAATATTCAGGTTCTCGATATACATCATGTTGCCCTCTGAGTTTCTAGAAATGTGACAGATATTTCAAAATGGTCATTATTAATGGTGCAAAAGTATTTTCAGAGATGTCCCAAAGCAGGCGGATTACTCGGTGAGGGAGCACTTTTACCCACTGCACGTACTGTTTACACCCACTGCTTTCAGGTCATTAGAGACTTGTCAACATGGAGAACTAGCAAAACCTGATCAACATCTCCAGAAATGCTGACAACTCAAAAATGGGGCTCTGGGTTGTAGCGCTATCAGAGCTGGTTACGCTGAATTTGCAGTGAGATGGAGGCATGTCATAATTAAAGCTGCAGTTATACTCCTAACTTCCATTTCATCCCTTATCTCTGCCGCTGAACCATCCCTCACCACAGCTGTCCCCAACTCTCCTTCTCGCTTTAATCCCTGACTTTCATTTCTACCCAAGATGCCAACCCCCCCCCTCCCCCCCAAACCACGCAGTGTCCACTCTACCCAATTATTATCTCTGTGTGCAAAATACATTAAATGTCCACCTGCTCTTGGACTGCGGTCTGTTCTGAAGTATTCCCACTCACTAGAATCCCTACAGTGCAGAAGGAGGCCGTTTGGCCCATCGAGTCTGCACCGACCACAATCCCAGCCAGGCAGGGTAAATGGGTAGGGTTACAGGAATAGGACCTGAATGGGATGTGGTTGGTACAGGCTCGATGGGCTGAATGGCCTCCTTCTGTCCTGTGAGGATTCTATGATTGATTCTATGATCTTTGAAGTGTGGAAGGAAACTGGAGCAGCTGGAAGAAATCCACGCAGATAAGGGGAGAATGTGCAAACTCCACAAAGACAGAGACGTGAGGCTGGAATTGAACCTGGGTCCCTGGCGCTGTGAGGCAGCAATGCTAACTGTTAGAATGCAACCAATGATAACATTGGATCTGCTGCAGAGTGATGTCATGGTGACATGCTGTAAGGGTCAGCTGACCTGGTAAACAATGTAACCAATGACAAAATGATGTGGTGGTCAGCTGACCAGCTGACTCAGTATAAATCAGAAGCTGCTCGGGTTTGTGGGAGTTTGGAATGGCCCAGGGTGAGGCTTCGAGTACTGGAGTAATGAAGTTTCTTTATTAAACCTTTTACTTTGATCTATAAGTTGGAGTAAGTCTTGTTTTATTTTGTTGCCTACAACTGAAGAGTCCCTTCTGGTGCATCAACACTGACCACTGTGCTGCCCCTCAGAGGGAGTCAAACCTGTCAATCCAGATGACACCCTGCCGCATGTTCCTGACTGTAATTCCAATTTGCCTGGCTCTGACACATTAGGGGCTCGTATCCAAAGGATAATGAAATTTGAGGAGAAAACCTGTCCGGATTGGTGAAGTAACTGATTAGATTATACAAAGATGAAGGGTAATGGAAAGGGTTAATGATTCTTTATCGGGAAATAGCTGACCCGCACACATTTTACACATACCTTTTTCTCAAGCTAGGCCTCAAATCTAAACACAGCTACACCTGAGCTGGGTGATTTTATCAAAGGCGACTCACAGGTATTTAATCCAGGATGCAATTGATCTCAAATTACACTTTCAGTGCGTGAATCATATTTATACTCAGGTCCTAATGTTCAATCTGTCAGAATGATATGTAAAATATTCAACCCTTATTACTTCAGTATATTTTACTAAACTGTAAATCTTTTCTTTTCTCTCTCCTTCTCCCAGTTTTCTGTTCAATGGGGATATTTTTCAGTGTGTTAATAACTTTCCTGCCTGCATATGTTTAACTCAACAGTAACAACACTGAGGCTATTCACAATGGGATGATGCTGAGCTGGTGGGACATTAAACAAATAAAACATCTTTCATTTTACTGGCATCTTATAAATTCATTTCTCAGAGACATTAGTAATATGTTAGATATTTTGTATTATTCTCAAACCACATATTAAAACTTCAGCTGCTAATTATCCTCATGTTGGCTATTTAGAATGAATCAGAATTCTCAGCTACAGGTACTAAAGGACTCTGATTGGAGGGAGGACATCCACCTTGCAGGACCTGGAGACCCCAGAGCTGACCAGGCAGCTGCCTATTTACTTTTGATCACATCGGGACTCTTAGAAAAGACTGTGGTGGGGTGACCACTGGCTCCAGCTAATGGACGGACCCACTACTCTGATCAGTAAATCCAGCCCAGTCAGTTCAGTTAAAATTGTCTCCGATATGTGCATGTAGAACCATAGTTAATACAAATTTAAGAGAACAGGTAAGATGACATTGAGGGAGAAAATATGAAGAGAAAGAAGACTGTAGTGTGAAAATTGTAGTTACCAAAAATTGGATTTCTGAGTCATTACTAGTCAAGGCAGATGGGATAATTACAGTAGGGTGGGGAAAATGGTAGTATGTGGAAGGCCTCTTTGGGTGTATATCACCAGAATGACCTGAAGGATGTAGGATTCGGGTATTCACAATTTCTAGTGGCATACGCAACTTGGCTTCTTTTGAGTTTGAAATTTTTTTTCAAATTAAGCAGCTCTGACTGCCCTCTTGATTCAAAGATTTGAGTTTAAATCCCACTCCAGGGACTTGGCAAAATATCAAGGTTGATAGACAGTGCAGTACAGTGGAGGCACTGTTCTTGTTGGATGTTTTGGATGAGATCTATCTGGCTTTTTCAGGTGAACCAAAAGCACTTCACATTGATATCGAGCTGATGGTATACCTTTAGTCTTAGCTTCCATGGTCTCCAACTTCATGCCCTCATCTTTTGGATGAGACGTATAACCAAGGTCCTATTTTCCCTCTCAGGCAGATATAATAAAAGTGCTATTTTGAAGTAGAACAGGAGCGTTCCCTCTTGTAACCTCGTCCACATGTACTGCTCAGCCAATATCACTAAAACAGATAGTCTGGTCTCCATCTTGTTGCTGTTGTGAGATCTTGCTGTGCATAAATTGGCTGCCAGTTTCTGATATTACAATAACGACTACAACTCCAAAGTACTTTGGCTGGAAAGCAGCTATCTGGACTGTTTTGTGCAGTGTTACTAACAGGCCACTCGAGTAGAGGGCAACACTGAACATCAATCCCCTATAGCAATGAGGCAAGGAGCTGGAGAGAGAGCAGAATAAAAAGTGAGCACAGGAGAGAGGGAAGCCGTGATTAATGGAACAATGAGCTCGAGTTGGAGGGAGGGCCGGTGTTCAGAAGGCAGCAGCATGCGATAAGAATGGTGGGAAGTGAGGAACCAGGTAAGGTGGCAGAGCCCAGTGACAGACTGAGATTCTGAAGGTTAAGCATGGTGGGGGTGGTTGAGACTTGGGGAGATTCCGCAAGTCAGTCAGCTGGGTCGGGAAGGGATTGAGTGGATGAAACTGATATAGCCCCAAGGCAGTCAAACCATGGTTAGAGGGAGACCCAAATTCCAATAGCCCAGTACTCCACCTGAAGGACGTGTGAGAGGCAAGGGAGGATGGGAACATAAAGAGGAGAGGGAGAATACATGTGTGAGGGGTAGAATGGGACATGTAATGAGAGGGACAATGCAGGAAGAGAGCTGGATTGGGACATGTGTGAATAGAAGGTTAATATAACCAGTTAGTGAAGAGGTACACTGAGGCCAGTGAGAGGTGGAACGGAAGGAGAGCAATGTTTTCTCTTAAAGTACATGCATGCACAGCCACGCAGCATTCTGGAATGTTCCGTGCACTGAAATAAACAGGCCCCTCACAATGATCTAAAATTTTGTGCGTTTGAGATGTGAGCCATATAGTAGATGATAGTGCTCAGAGGAATTGGTAGCCTATCCACCACAAAGAAAAATTGGAGGCAACATTCCTCTCAGTCGGAAAGCAAACTTGAGATGAGCTTGGGTAGATTATTGAAGTTCCTTATTGAGTTCTTGAGAAGGTGACCAAAGAGGTGGATGAGGGTAAAGCAGTTGATGTGGTGTATATGGATTTCAATAAAGCGTTTGATAAGGTTCCCCACGGTAAGCTATTGCAGAAGATACGGACACATGGGATTGAGGGTGATTTAGCGGTTTGGATCAGGAATTGGCTAGCTGTAAGAAAGCAGAGGGTGGTGGTTGATGGGAAATGTTCATCCTGGAGTTCAGTTACTAGTGGTGTACCGCAAGGATCTGTTTTGGGGCCACTGTTGTTTGTCAGTTTTATAAATGACCTAGATGAGGGCGTAGAAGGATGGGTTAGTAAATTTGCGGATGACACTAAAGTCGGTGGAGTTGTGGACAGTGCGGAAGGTTGTTGCAGGTTACAGAGGGACATAGATAAGCTGCAGAGCTGGGCTGAGAGGTGGCAAATGGAGTTCAATGTGGAAAAGTGTGAGGTGATTCACTTTGGAAGGAGTAACAGGATTACAGAGTACTGGGCTAATGGTAAGATACTTGGTAGTGTGGATGGACAGAGAGATCTGGGTGTCCATGTGCATAGATCCCTGAAAGTTGGCACCCAGGTTGATAGGGTTGTTAAGAAGGCGTACGGAGTGTTAGCTTTTATTGGCAGAGGGATTGAGTTTTGGAGCCATGAGGTCATGTTAAATGACCTAGATTAGGAAGTGGAAGGATGGGTTGGCAAGTTTGCTGATGACACAAAGGTTGTTGAGGTTGTGGATAGTGTAGAGGGATGTCAGCAGTTGCAACGAGACATAGATAAGATGCAAGACTGGGCGGAGAAGCGGCAGATGGACTTCAACCCAGATAAGTGTGTGGTGGTTCATTTTGGCAGGTTGAATAGGATGAAAGAATATAATATTAAGGGTAAGACGCTTGGCAGTGTGGAAGATCAGAAGGATCTTGGGGTCCGGGTTCATAGGACGCTCAAAGCAGCGTCGCAGGTGGAGGCTGTGGTTAAGAAGGCGTATGGAATACTGGCCTTCATCAATAGAGGAATTGAATTTAGAAATTGGGAGATAATGCTGCAGCTGTATAGGACCATGGTCAGACCCCACCTGGAGTACTGTGCCCAGTTCTGGTCACCTCATTACAGAAAGGACGTGGAAGCCATAGAATGGGTGCAGAGGAGATTTACAAGGATGTTGCCTGGATGAGGTGGCATGCCTTATGAGGATAGGTTGAGAGAGCTAGGTCTTTTCTCCTTGGAGAGGCGAAGGATGAGAGGTGACCTGATAGAGGTGTATAAGATGTTGAGGGGTATTGATAGAGTGGATTCTCAGAGGCTTTTACCCAGGGCTGAAATGGTTGCCACAAAAGGTCACAGGTTTAGGGTGCTGGGGAGTAGGTACAGAGGAGATGTTAGGGGTAAGTTTTTCACTCAGAGTGTGGTGGGTGCGTGGAATCGTCTGCCGGTAGTGGTGGTGGAGGCGGATTCGATAGGGTCTTTTAAGAGACTTTTGGATAAGTTCATGGAAGTTAGTAAGATAGAGGGTTATAGGTAAGCCTAGTAGGTGGGGACATGTTCGGCGCAACTTGTGGGCCGAAGGGCCTGTTTGTGCTGTAGCTTTTCTATGTTCTATGTTGCAGCTGTACAAAACTCTGGTGCGGCCGCACTTGGAGTATTGCGTACAGTTCTGGTCACCGCATTATAGGAAGGATGTGGATGCATTGGAAACGGTGCAGAGGAGATTTACTAGGATGTTGCCTGGTATGGTGGGAAGGTCTTATGAGGAAAGGCTGTGGGACTTGAGGTTGTTTTCGTTAGAGAGAAGAAGGTTAAGAGGTGACTTAATAGAGGCATACAAGATGATCAGAGGATTAGATAGGGTGGATCGTGAGAGCCTTTTTCCTCGGATGGTGATGGCTAGCACGAGGGGTCATAGCTTTAAATTGAGGGGTGATAGACGTAGGACAGATGTCAGAGGTAGGTTCTTCACTCAGAGAGTGGTAAGGGCGTGGAATGCCCTGCCTGCAGCAGTAGTGGACTCGCCAACATTAAGGGCATTCAAATGGTCATTGGATAAACATATGGATGATATTGGAATAGTGTTGGTTAGATGGTCTTTAGATTGGTTTCACTGGTCGGCACAACATCAAGGGCCGAAGGACCTGTACTGCGCTGTAATGTTCTATGTTCTCTGTTCAATGTTCGAGATGGGGAGTTGGGAGTGCTGGGTCTGTAACACTGCAGCATCAATTCTGTGCTGCTTCTGAATGTAGCTCCATCCGGGGTGCCTCACCGGACACCTTCACTGGCTCCAATGAACCAGGTACTAATTGACAATGAGAAAATTGCTGCAATCAATCACACACAGAACAATTCAAGAATATTTGAGAGAATTTATGTGAAAATTGACATTGATCCATGAAAACTCAACTGTTCATGTCTAAGAGATCCATTGAAACACTCTTAGGATACAAATGAAGTGATGATTGAGAGTGACTTCTTGCATTTCACTGTGTTTGACTAACTTTGAACTAACTTTATTTATACCTCCCAAACAGAGAGGGCAGTATAATAAATGCCTCGCTATTACAATATATTACACTATCCCCAATGTAAAATGGTACATGTACATGATTTCCCAGAATACAATAAAACTACACAAACATCAGGAATGCCTGAAATTTAACACATTGTTTGCTCATTTGTTGTTACTGTAATCACAACATATATGATCAAAGCTACCAGAGTAATTTACATATGAAAAATGCATCTTTAATAAGAATACATATTTAACAAGAATATCATTTCATGAGAAGTACTGAAAGGGTTTTTTTTATCTTCCTCTCCACATGCTTCCAATTAACCTATCTGGCTTCTGTCTCTTTCTCTTTGGGATCTTCCATTTCCATTCGATTGATTCTGTTCTCTCAATATCTCCCATTGTGTCAAATCTGAACTTTGACGACCAAGTCCATTTAATGCTTGGGTCTATTCACATTGATTTGTTTGAATCAAAGAGGCTGACTCCCGTTGCTTGATTAGTTGGGGAGGTGATGGCCTAGTGGCATTATTGCTAGATTACTAATCCAGAAACTCAACTAATGTTCTGGGGACCCGGGTTCGAATCCCGCCACGGCACATGGTGGGATTTGAATTCAATAAAAATATCTGGAATTAAGAATCTACTGATGACCATGAGACGATTGTCAAGAAAAACTCATCTGATTCACTCATGTCCTTTAGGGAAGGAAATCTGCCGTCCTTACCCGGTCTGGCTGACATGTGACTCCAGAGCCACAGCAATGTGGTTGAATCTCAACTGCCCTCCAAGGGCAACTAGAGATGGGCAATAAATGCTGACCAGCCAGCGACACCCATGTCCCACAAATGAATTAGTCGATTTTGCGATACCGGCAAATGATAAGTTTTTTTGTGGCTTTCACATTGGACTGCAGACATAATCTTGACGAGAGGAAATTCATCATGCTCTCCCTTTGTCAGATTTGCTCCGTCAAATAAACAATCTACGTGACACTGATGGAGACTCCCTCCAGTCTTCCTGAGATATGGGAAGGCAGTTGGTCTCTTTACAACAACTCCATTATCACTGCAGTGATTCTTCATCATTCTTCAGACAAGCACTTAACTCTCTTAGTTTTGTACCTTGTATGTCATGACTCAGCTTCACTCTGGCTTGCCTCACTCTACTTTTGCTATTGATGTAGGCTTCTGCAAACTAAATCTTGTCCCAGGAGTCAGTGGGTGGGATTTTCTGGCCTTGCTTGTCCCAAAACCAGAAAATCCTGCCCGCGGTCAACGGACCTTCCTATGAACCGCCCCTCGCCCGCTCCGCTTTCTGTGGCGGGCAGAATGGTAAATTTTTGCCCAGTGTGTTTAAACACTTGCGCGTCAGGTATGTAACCTATTGCAGACTATGGGGTTCTTCGAAAGCAAATCTCTCAGTTTGTGCCATATCCACAGTGATGAGAGAGTTCTTTTTAAATTTGAGAATTCAATCGACGACTGTCTCACTTTGCCACTGCTTTTTTTCATAGAATGTGACTCTCAAGACAATCTAGTGCAGAATTTGATTAATTTCAGAATAGTCCATTGTACTGAGGTCATGCAGGCTACATTGGTGAGACATTACCTCAAACACCTGTTGTAATATGCCTTTAAACAATTGCAGTATTAGAACATAGAACATAGAACAGTACAGCACAGAACAGGCCCTTCGGCCCACGATGTTGTGCCGAGCTTTATCTGAAACCAAGATCAAGCTATCCCACTCCCTATCATCCTGGTGTGCTCCATGTGCCTATCCAATAACCGCTTAAATGTTCCTAAAGTGTCTGACTCCACTATCACTGCAGGCAGTCCATTCCACACCCCAACCACTCTCTGCGTAAAGAACCTACCTCTGATATCCTTCCTGTATCTCCCACCATGAACCCTATAGTTATGCCCCCTTGTAATAGCTCCATCCACCCGAGGAAATAGTCTTTGAACGTTCACTCTATCTATCCCCTTCATCATTTTATAAACCTCTATTAAGTCTCCCCTCAGCCTCCTCCACTCCAGAGAGAACAGCCCTAACTCCCTCAACCTTTCCTCATAAGACCTACCCTCCAAACCAGGCAGCATCCTGGTAAATCTCCTCTGCACTCTTTCCAGCGCTTCCACATCCTTCTTATAGTGAGGTGACCAGAACTGCACACAATATTCCAAATGTGGTCTCACCAAGGTCCTGTACAGTTGCAGCATAACCCCACGGCTCTAAAACTCCAACCCCCTGTTAATAAAAGCTAACACACTATAGGCCTTCTTCACAGCTCTATCCACTTGAGTGGCAACCTTTAGAGATCTGTGGATATGAACCCCAAGATCTCTCTGTTCCTCCACAGTCTTCAGAACCCTACCTTTGACCCTGTAATCCACATTTAAATTAGTCCTACCAAAATGAATCACCTCACATTTATCAGGGTTAAACTCCATTTGCCATTTTTCAGCCCAGCTTTGCATCCTATCTATGTCTCTTTGCAGCCTACAACAGCCCTCCACCTCATCCACTACTCCACCATCTGACGAAGGAGTAGCTCTCCGAAAGCTAATGCCATGTATAAGTGTTTTAGGCGAGACAAAGGAGGGGCTAGAAGAGGTGGGGGAGTAGCAATACCGGTTAGGGAGCATTGTCAGAGAATACAGCAGGATATAGATAGGCTGGAAAATTGGGCGGAGAAATGGCAGATGGAATTTAATCCTGATAAATGTGAAGTGATGCATTTTGGTACATCTAATGCAGGGGGGAGCTGTACAAGAAATGGCAGAACCATCAGGAGTATAGACACACAGAGGGATCTGGGTGTGCAAGTCCACAGATCCTTAAAGGCGGTAGCACAGGTGGAAAAGGTGGTGAATAAGGCATATGGCATGCTTGCCTTTATTGGACGGGGCATAGAGTATAAAAGTTGGCATATGATGTTTTGCAGTTATATATGTGGTTAGGCCACATTTGGAATACTGCGTCCAGTTCTGGGCGCCACACTACCAGTAGGACGTGGAGGCTTTGGAGAGAGTGCAGAAAAGGTTTACCAGGATGCTGCCTGGTATGGAGGGTATTAGCTATGAGGAGAGATTGAGTAAACTAGGGTTGTTCTCCCTGAAAGATGGAGGTTGAGGGGCGACCTAATAGAAGTTTATAAAATTATGAAGGGCATAGATAGGGTGAACAGTTGGAAGCTTTTTCCCAGGTCAGAATTGACAAACACAAGGGGTCACAAGTTCAAGGTAAGTGGGGCAAGGTTCAATGCAGATATGCGGGGGACATATTTTACACAGAGGGTGGTGGGGGCCTGGAATGCACTGCCAAGCAAGGTGGTTGAGGCAGACACGCTAGGATCATTTAAGATTTATCTAGATAGCCACATGAACAGACTGGGAATAGAGGGATACAAACGGATGGTCTAGTTAGGAACACATGGTCAGCGCAGGCTTGGAGGGCCGAAGGGCCTGCTCCTGTGCTGTATTGTTCTTTGCTCTTTGTTCTTATATGAGGCCACTCACCTGACATGACAGGGCCTCTCAAAACCAGGGCATGTCATCAGTAAGACTGCCCATAGTGTTTTTCATCCCATCAATGGATGAGAATTTTGGACAGCATGTTCACAGTTTTCCAGTCTATGACAACTGCGTTCAAGAATGCCCTTCGCATCTGCAGCCGCTCAAAATGTATTCAAATGTTCACAGAAATAGATGAAGTGATGGTATTTAATATGGCATGTTAGGGCACCAGAACAGAAGCACCAAAGTATATTCTGAAACTCAACTAGACCCCAACAGCATTTTTCTGTTTTGGCACCAGTGTGAGGATAAGGTGTTTCACTCAAGATATGATTCTATTGAGACACTAGGAAGCTTTTATCAAAAATTTTATTCGACATTACAGTTTAACTATAACAAATGAATTCGCTTAACTTTTACCAATTAAAGTACTTAAGTATAACAAGATACAATTATTAACTGCTAACCTATCTTTATTCGTTCCATTTAAGCAATATTCCTTTAAAGATTTAAACTTGTCTCAAAATCGGTTAGCAGACAACACAGGCTTACATGCCTTTACATGTTAACAGTCCTAGAGCCTTTGAACACCTCTGAAGAGGCAGAAAGACACCTGCCTTCTGATGGGCAGTCCCCAGAGAGAGAGCGAGAATCACCTTTCTTCTTTCAGAAGTGGTAGAAACCACTTGCTTTTCCCTCAGAACTTAGTTTCTCCCAACCTCTATTGGCACATGACTTCCTCTCTTGTCAACCAACCTAATCAAACCCGACTCTGAAACCCCGGGAGCAAAAACAAAAACGTATTAACCCAGATCCAAACAAACACATCCCTTGCTAAAATAAATAATTAGCCAGCATTCCCTGCATTTGAGCTGTCTAGTGCATATAAATTGGCAGCATGTAAAACACAGCTGAATTCTAAACATACCCCTCACAAGAAACATGATACAAATACATTTCTTTAAGGCACAGTATCATCACAGAAGGAATGCAAATAATAAACCTAGATATAAAATTCAGTTGAACATTAAGTAATTAATTAAAGACAATGAGAGAGTCATTAAAGATAATGGCCTAAATTTTAAGTTTGGGGTTGGAATGTCAGGACCATTTCTGACCTCGCACAACATCAACATCAATCATGCAACAAGATTTTCAAAGACAAAGATCCTACTTTGTTCAGAGGTAAACAATGGGGCCCAATTGGGGACGGCAGGAGTGGCCTGGAGCCAGCACCCAGTGATGGAGGGTGATTCTAAATGGAAAATGGTAGCCATTACTGGGCTTGCCATTGTTGTCACTCCTGCTCCAGTCCTCTGGGCAAAAGAAGCAGAAGCCTCACAGCCCATACACATGCTCAAAAACCAATTCTAAAGTAGTGGCAACTTTGTGTCACTTAAGATGTTGCAAGAAGTCATGTGACAATAGAGATTAATAGACGGGAAGGCAAGTAGCCAGGTTCATGGTCGTATAACCAGAAAAAGATTTAAAATTACCGAGGGAGGTTCTCATATAATCCATAGTCCAAAGGGAAAAGGGATGAGGGAGGAGTTGGCTAAGGTAGACTGGGAGCAAAAACTTTATGGTGGGACAATTGAGGAACAGTGGATGACTTTCAAAGCGATCTTTCACAGTGCTCAGCAAACGTATATCCCAGTGATAAGGAAGGACTGTAGAAAAAGAGATAATCAGTCATGGATATCTAAGGAAATAAAGGAGGGTGTCAAATTGAAAGAAAATGCAAACAAAGTGGCAAAGATTAGTGGGAAACCAGAGGATTGGGAAATCTTTAAAGGTCAACAGAAAGCCACGAAAGAAGCTATGAAGAAAAGTAAGATGGATTATGAGAATAAACTAGCTCAGAATATAAAAACAGATAGAAAAAGTTTCTACAAATATATAAAATGAAAAAGAGTGGCGAAAGTAAACATTGCTTCTTTAGAGGGTGAGAAGGGGGATGTAATAACTGGAAATGAGGAAATGGCTGAGGCATTGAACAGGTATTTTGTGTCGGTCTTCACAGTGGAAGACACAAATAACATGCCAAAAATTGATGACAGGAAGGCTATGGCAGGTGAGGACCTAGAAACTATCATTATCACGAAAGAGGTAGTGTTGGGCAAGTTAATGGGGCTAAAGGTAGACAAGTCTCCTGGTCCTGATGGAATGCATCCCAGGGTACTAAAAGAGATGGCGGGAGAAATAGCAAATGCACTAGTGTTAATTTACCAAAATTCGCTGGACTCTGGGGTGGTTCCCACAGATTGGAAAACAGCAAATGTGACGCCACTGTTTAAACAAGGAGGTAGACAAAAGGCAGGTAACTATAGGCCGGTTAGCTTAACTTCTGTAGTGGGGAAAATGCTTGAATCTATCATCAAGGAAGAAATAGCAAGACATCTGGATATAAATTGTCCCATTGTTAAAACGCAGCATGGGTTCATGAAGGGAAGGTCATGTTTGACTAATGTGGTGGAATTCTTTGAGAACATTACATGTGCAGTGGACAATGGGGAACCTGTGGATGTGGTGTATCTGGATTTCCAGAAGGCATTTGACAAGGTGCCGCACCAAAGACCTAAGATAAAGGTGCACGATGTTATGGGTAATGTATTAGCATGGATAGAGGATTGGTTAACTAACAGAAAGCCAAGAGTGGGGGTAAATGGGTGTTTTTCTGGTTGGCGATCAGTGACTAGTGGTGTGCCTCAGGGATCAGTGTTGGGACCGCAATTGTTTACCATTTACATAGATGATTTGGAGTTGGGGACCAAGTGTCGTGTGTCAAAATTCACAGATGACACTAAGATGAGTAGCAGAGCAAAGTGTGCAGAGGATGCTGAAAGTCTGCAAAGGGATATAGATAGTCTAAGTGAGTGGGCGAGGGTCTGGCAGATGGAGTACAATGTTGGTAAATGTGAGGTCATCCATTTTGGTAGGAATAACAGCAAAATGGACTATTATTTAAATGGTAAAAAATTGCAGCATGCTGCTGTGCAGAGGGACCTGGGTGTCCTTGTGCAGGAATCTCAAGGAGTTGGTTTGCAGGTGCAGCAGGTAATTAAGAAGGCAAATGGAATTTTGTCCTTTATTGCTAGAGGGATGGAGTTTAAAAACAGTGAGGTTATGTTGCAGCTGTATAAGGTGCTGGTGAGGCCACACCTGGAGTACTGTGTACAGTTTTGGTCTCCTTACTTGAGATAGACTGGCACTGGAGGGGGTGCAGAGGAGATTCACTAGGTTGATTCTGGAGTTGAGAGGGTTGGCTTATGAGGAGAGACTGAGTAGACTGGGGCTATACTCATTGGAATTCAGAAGAATGAGGGAAGATCTTATGGGAACATATAAGATTATGAAGGGAATAGATAAGATAGAAGCAGGGAAGTTGTTTCCACTGGCGGGTGAAACTAGAACTAGGGATCATAGCCTCAAAATAAGGGGAAGCAGATTTAGGAATGAGTTGAGGAGGAACTTCTTCACACAAAGGGTCGTGAATCTGTGGAATTCCCTGCCCAGTGAAGCAGTTGGGGCTCCCTCATTGAATGTTTTTAAGGCAAGGATAGATAAATTTTTGAACAGTAAAGGAATTAAGGGTGGGTAAGTGGAGCTGAGTCCACCAAAAGATCAGCCATGGTCTTATTGAATGGCGGAGCAGGCTCAAGGGGCCAGATGGCCCACTCCTGCTCCTAGTTCTTATGTTCTTATAGTCAGGTTCCAGAGCAGCTTTTTTGTCCAGTCCTGATTGTAATCCACAAAGCACACAACAAGCTCCACACAGCAAGTAATCCAGACAGGAATCCAACAACCTCTTTTGCTTTGCACACAGCTCTAACCCACACAGGAATCCAACACCCTCCTCGCTTTCACCCGAAAGTTTTCTTTCCTTTACTATTGCTCAGTGATCTACTTGTATCGCCTAGCTAAGGATTTGCAGCTGAATCTGATCTCCAAGATTGATATGGAAGCACTTCTGATTTGAAGGTTGCCAGTTCCTTCATAGAAATCATAGAAACCCTACAGTGCAGAAGGAGGCCATTCGGCCCATCGAGTCTGCACCGACCACAATCCCACCCAGACCCTACCCCCTTCTGGCCATCTTGTGTGACACCTGGCTGTACTTGGCAGCCATGTTGAGTGAGGGAGGGGCGCGATCTGGAAAATGGAGGAGTGAGTGTCAGAAATAGCGCCCCTTCAGCACCCGGCAACCTGTGACATCCCACACTGTGTGAGCACTTTAATTGAACTATGGACCATTCTTTTTTATGCATGATTTGAGCTGCAACTACAATAATGGCCCACCAACGTGCTCCAGCCCGATACTGAATTAACCCCACATTCACTCTTTGTTATTAACATTGAAAATTTGTTTCTGAACCCTCTGTCTTTCTCCAGCCTGTTAACAACCTCATACGTTCAATTAGCTTGCTGTTACATTCATATATGTGGGGTCCCCCCACTCTCCCCTCAACTTTCCAGCCCCGAGGTGTCAGAAGGCTGATGCATCATCCGAGTGCACTGTTTCCAGATAACTGCCACACCTGACACCATCCTGTTCGTCATTTGAAAATCCGGTCCACGTGAACCTGATTAAATCACCTTCAAAAACAACCTTTGTCCAGTTTGCCCGGTCTCCAGATGGTCGGACAGCAGGCGTACCCCAGACGATGAATTACAGAATCCCTTGCAAGTCCAAATGCAAGGACTCTGCGGGAATTGGATGGGAAGTTAGACCTTCCAATAGGAAATTCCCTGCTCCCTGCGATCCTCTGCAAAAGTTTTCAACTCAGAACTGAAGTTGGAGACCATTCTGACTTACTCACCTGGATAATTACCCAGGAAATGATACAGAGCGAGGACATGTCTAACTCCTGGGTAACTATATAACTGACAGTCCGATTACTCTGATTCTCCAATGTCCCCCGCCGCCATCACCAACCCAACCTGACTAGACCCTACGACAAGACTTTGCCCCCTCACATATGATTTGATGTGACGAGCCACCACCAACCTCCCCACACCCCAATTTGATAACTCCCACTGACCCAACCTAACTATCCCCAAAAGTAGTTATGATGAGCTCCTGAAAGTGTTGGCAGGATGAATCGCAGCCTGTCTGATAAATATCCATTCGTGAAAGATGAATTCATGAATCGCACTTGGCATTAGAATTGGGGAAGCGATTTCAGTCTGGAACAATGGCCCAAATAAGAGGATAAGTTGAAAGGACCGGATGCCACTTTAATTTCCCAACTGAGTAAAAAATGTCGGGTGGGGTTTTGACTTGATTTATTATTGTGTGGAAGGGAAAAGACCGGCTGCAACAATAATTTAACAACAATAGTGCCTTTAAAATGGCTTTTCTGGCTGAGAGTTGGTCAACTTATAGATTAAAACCAGATTCAGGTGGTAAAGATGCTCTGGTCTGGGAGCTGTGATCTGAAGTGATCTGTGTCGGTCAGATAAGGGAAGTTGTTTACATTAACCTAGACAGTGTATCTTTGATTTATATGGCTGTTATGTATGGTACATGTCAAATGAACTAAGCATAATGGCGTTGTTCAAAAGTAATTTCATTGGATGTTCGAGCCATGTGATCAGTTTCTGGTTACACGGTTGGCTGGATGACAGAATCTTCCAGAAGCAAGTGGAGAATTGTGGATAAAAAAATACATGTGCAGCCTTTGTTTGCTGGCGATAACTCGAAGAGACCAACCATCGCAAGAAGACCTGTACCCTGAAGGATGCTTCAGAGAAGAAGATAGATTCTACGTCGAGGATATTTCTTGGTCAAGGTTTTCCAAAACTTGGTAGTATCTATTTTCAGTTAAATGGTTAAAGTTGATGTTCAGTTAAAGTTAATATGCAGTTAAGAGTTAAAGTTCAGTTGAAAGTTGATCAGTTCAAGTTCAGTTCATTTTTGAGTTGGTACTAGCAGAATGGTTGCATTACTGTCTTTGTTTGTCTCATTAAACTGGAATGCTTGGAAAGTGTTTAAATTAAAAACCGAGTAACAATTGTCCCCTGTATGAGTATAAAGTGAAAACTATTGTTTCCTACGCGCTATACAGGCAAAGCATACCTTTCATAGAGAAGGAAATGAGAGAGTGCAGAATGTAGTGTTACAGTCATAGCTAGGGTGTAGAGAAAAATCAACTCGGTGCGAGGTAGGTCCATTCAAAAGCCTGACGGCAGCAGGGAAGAAACTGTTCTCGAGTCGAGGATTTTCCAGCCACGCTCGCCCCAAAACTGGAAAATCTTGCCCAAGGTCAATGGACCTTTGCATGGTGATCCCCCCCACCCCTCCACCCCACACAGTCGTTACGATTCCCATGGTGGGTGGCTTGGGAAAATTCCCTTGTCAAGTTTGAAGTGCACCAGGAATACTAACAGACTAACACCTCCACAGAAGAGAGGAATTTTAAACATCTTCAGATTTTGGATATGAGATTCTCATGGATAATTTGGGAGTGGCAGAATTTTTTTCTATTTTATGGGATTCCGTCCAATCTCAGATTGAAAATCTGAGTGTGAAAAATATGGAAATAATTCCATTGTTCCATTTGCAAAAATGAGGGATGTTGTGATTTGGGGAGGGTGTGTGAATATCTCTGGCAAATCAACACAATGAAGGAAGAAGTGTTGGGTGTCTTGAAATGTATTAAGGTAGACAAGTTTCCAGGGCTGGATGGGATCTATCCCAGGATACTGTGCGAGGCAAGGGAGGAAATAGCTGGGGCCTTAACAGATATCTTTGCATCCTCTTTGGCCACAGGCAAGGTTCCAGAGGACTGGAGAATGGCCAATATTGTTCCTTTGTTTAAGACGGGAAACAGAGATAATCCGGGTAATTACAGGCCAATGAGTCTGACATCAGCAGTGGGGAAGTTGTTGGAAAGATATTGAGGGGCAGGGATCTATTCAAATTTAGAAGTGAATGGACTTGTTAGTGACAGGCAGCATGGTTTTGTGGGGGGAAGGTCATATCTCACCCGCTTGATTGAGTTTTTTGAGGAAGTGACAAGAACGATTGAGTGAAAGGCAGTGGATGTTGTCTACATGGACTTCAATAAGACATTTGACAAGGTACAAAAGATAAAGTTTAATGGGATCCAGGGTGTGCTGGCTTGATGGATACTGAACTGGCTTGGTTATAGAAGTCTTGGTTATAGAAGACAGAGTAGCAGTGGAGGGGTGCTTTTCAGAATGGAGATCAGTAACTAGTGGCGTTCCACAGGGATCAGTGTTGGGACCTTTGTTGTTTATAATACATATAAATGATCTGGAAGAAAATATAGGTAGTCTATTAGTAAGTTCGCTGATGACAAAAATTGGCAGAGTTACAGATGGTTATGAGGATTGCCTAAGGATGCAGCTGAACATAGATCGGTTGGGCAGAGAAATGGCAGATGGAGTTTAATTCTGACAAATGTGAGGTGATGCATTTTAGAAGATCAAAAACAGGTGTGAATTATACAGTAAATGGGAAAACCCTTAGGAACATTGACATACAGAGGAATCTGGGCGTACAGGTCCACAGATCCCTGAAAGTGGCAGCACAAGTGGATAAGGTGGTCAAGATGGCATGTAACATGCTTGCCTTCATCGACCGGGCCATTGAGTATAAAAGTTGACAAGTTATGTTACAGCTGTATAACATTTTGGTTAGGCCACCTGTGAAACATTACGTGCAGTTCTGGCTGCCACACTACCAGAAGGACGTGGCTGCTTTGGAGAGGGTGCAAAGAAGGTTTACCAAGATAATGCCTGGTCTGGAGGGTTTCAGGAATGAGGAGTGGTTGGATAAACTCGGATTGTTTTCGCTGGGAAGATGGAGACTGAGGGGCGACCTGATAGAGGTCTACAAAATTATGAGAGGAATAGATAGGGTAGATAGTCAGAGGCTTTTTTCCAGGGTGGAAAGGTCAACTTTGGGCACAGAGGGCACATGTTTAAGGTGAGAGGGGGAATGTTTGGGGGTGACATGCAGGGAAAGCTTTTCACACAGAGGATGGACTGCCAGGGGAGGTGATGGAAGCAGGCATGTGAGCAACGTTCAAGGCACATCTTGATATACACATGAACGGGAGGTGAACAGAGGAATAGTAACTGCGTATGGGCAATAAGTAGTGGGTCTCAATAATGATTAGGAATCAGCAGAAGTTTGGTGGGCTGAAGGGCCTGTTCCTGTGCTGTATTGTTCTTTGTCCTATCATCCGAAGAGGTTAACATGTTTATGTATCTAACCAATTTGGTATTTTACAAAGGAACAATTTCCACCACTAATCTGTTTAAATTTGAACTTCAGCTCTAAAATCAAGATGTTGGATAAACAAGTGCATTACTGATTTGAGAACGGGCAAAATATTTATCTTGAGGGAATGGCACTCAGAGACTAAGATTACCTGCTTAATCAGAATGATTAATGAAGGTAGATTCTCTGCGTTATTTATTTTATGATTGCATTGTGCTTAGAAAGTTGAAAGTGCAAAATGCCAACTATGATGTGGACTTTCATAACGAGAGTAAATATGCTTCTGCTGTTGCCTTTTGTGAAAGAAGAGTTTGAAAGGATTGAGTTTATTAGAACTTTCACTCAGTTTATTTCCCTCTTGCTTTTGGATGGACCAGCGTAGTCAGTGGCTTGGACCTTTTTTCTTTTGGGTAGCGCCTCCATCAATCTTCCGGCGTTCCCACTCTACAAGTAAACTGGCCAACCTCTGCTGGAAAATCCTGCCAGATAAGGGGAGGTGGCTTTCCTTCCCACATCTCAGAGGGCCACCATTAGGGAAGAGATATTGGCAACTTAGGAACTGCTGAAGAAATTGGCAAGTTATATTAGTAAATGTTTTCCGTGCCTGCTGTACCCAGTGCCACCCCCCCCCCCTCACCCCTCCCGACATGTCAGTGATGGCATTAGCTTTGCCAATTGGAAATATTAACAGGCACCATCTTCTAGCACCTTCATAATGAGCTGGCATTTGATGTCAAAAGAGGTGGGAAAGTCATGTTTCTACTCAAGTCGCATCTTCTTAGGATATGAGCACACATTCAGCTGTTACTTTTCGCAAGCTGTCCCCAGCATACCCTTTAATTCTATCTTTTACTCTTCTTCTCCGCACCACTCCTTTCCTTCTCCCCTGTGTGCTCTATGAATGGTGTGCTTTGTATAGTGCGCAAGAAACAATACTTTTCACTGCGTACCAATGCATGGGACAATAATAAATCAAATGAAACGTAGGTCTAGGCAGCAGGAAAAATGCATAAGATCAAATCAAGGCAGAAATCCACCCCCATCAACCCGACATTGACTGAAACATCAGCAATCCCACACCAGCACCCTTACCTTAAGCTGAATGTTGGAGAACTGCTGGATGTCAGTGACTGTTCAGCTTGGGCACATTTCTAGTTAAAACACTGGGATAAATAATCAGTGCAGGGTAGCTTGTGAGCGTGTATCAGTGCAGCGCTCTACTTCCTTATCAGGATTGAAGCCACGACTTTAGTAATAATGAGCAGGAAACCTAACATAAAAATCGATTGCTCTGCCTCAGAAATCAACCTTTGGGTATTTACCCCAAACCGAGCACAGCAGTCTGACTGTTTGTTCAATCTACAGTGTTAATAAGTAGTGGCCTATCAACAGGCAACCTTCAAACCCCTTGACCAATGTACATGACCCCTATTTAATGGAACATCCCGAAGGTTTGGTGTTTATGTAATATTCGTTCCAAAGACCATGAAATGTATCAGGTCATTTCTATAGTTCAAAGTTCAGATAACCCACTCTCTTCAGTAATAAATTAAGCAGCAGGTGGTACATCGCACATTAGATTATGGAGGCAGATGTATGTGCCTTGCCTCTCACCTTTGATACAGCACCTTTCCCTTGGACCTCTGTGTGGATGAGCCGAGCTACTCACCTTGCTAGAACGCAGCAGGTCATTAAACCTTTTCCTGTACTGAATCCATGAACATTGGTCTCCTGCAGGGTTCACCATAACTCCTATTCAAATCCAGGCCTTGGTTGCTGCAGGAACATTACGTGAGCCTGGAGAGTAGAGGACTTCTCTTCTGGACTTCTTGTATCAAATTGTGAAGGTCCTGGTCGTGGTGGGGCACTTGGACCCATCTCTTCCCACATCTCCTCTGCGTGGGATTCCAGGAATATAAATGTAAGGTGAAAAGGGTTGTGAACCGTTCAGATTACAATGTTCTCATATTCTCAATGATTACTGGAAAAGGTTGGTGAAGATAGTGGCTCTGGATAAATGCTTGGTGCTGTGTATGTTGTGGCTGTGACTCCAAGGCAGCATGCCATGCTCCATGGCCATTGACACCCTACACGTTTCCCCTTCTGAGTCACACTGTTTTGCCATGATAGTGTTCCAATGGGAGGAATCTGGCCAAGAATCAGCAGTATGGGTGCATCCTGATAACTGGGTGGCAAGAGGTGAGTGGGATCATGAACATGGCATTGTTCATCATTTAGAGTCATAGAGGTTTACAGCATGGGAACAGGCCCTTCGGCCCAACTTGTCCATGCTGCCCAGTTTTATCACTAAGCAAGTCCCAATTGCCCACATTTGGCCCATATCCCTCTATATCCGTCTTACCTATGTAACTATCTAAACGCTTTTTAAAAGACAAAATTGTACCCACCTCTACTACCATCTCTGGCAGCTCGTTTCAGACACTCACCACCTTCTGAGTGAAACAATTGCCCCTCTGGACCCTTTTGTATCTCTCCCCTCTCACCTTAAACCCATGCCTTCTAGTTTTCGACTCCCCTATCTTTGGGAAAAGTTGTTGACTATCTTATCGATGCCCCTCATTATTTTATAGACCTCTATAACATCGCCCCTGATGCGCTATCAATCGAGTCAAGACGAGTTGTGAGCAAGACAGATAGGCTTTTATTAGCAAGAACTTGGAGCCATCCCTGTCGGAGATCTGGTCTGTACTGAAGGCTAGGGGGAGGAGCCACCGCCTTTATACCCGGACCAGGGGGAGGAGTCTGGGCGGAACCGACAGGGATGTGCCACATATACAGATACTGAGAAATACTAACTACGGTGGTTAACCACCACAGATAACATACAACAGTGGTTTACCACATTCACCCCCTGTTTAAAAAAGAGTCCGTCGGGGGTGAGGCAGAGTGAACAATATTTCCAATATTTACAGGTTCAGTCTATCCGGGGGCTTGCTCTGCCGCTGCGATCGCCGTGGTGCCGGTTCCGATGTAGGTTCAGGTCGCGGTGTCGTTTCAAGCGCCGGAACGTTGCTGTCATCCGTAGTCTCGTCCACCCGTTGGGTGCGTGGTGACGACTCCTGGGGCTCAGGCGAGCTGTATATGGGGGCGAGAGGAGTGAATAGTGGTTCTGATGTGGTAGGGACAAAGTTGAGGGTTGGGGGTGAGGGGTTGGAGGCTATAGAGGTCCCTGAGTCACCTGCGGGCACTAGGTCATGGATAGATACCATGTCCTCCCGCCCGTCAGAGTACAGCACATAGGCGTACTGGGGGTTGGCGTGGAGGAGTTGTACCCTTTCGACCAGGGGGTCAGACTTACGGGTCCTGGCATGCTACCGAAGCAGGACAGGGCCCGGGTATGCCAGCCACAATGGTAGTGAAGTCCCTGAGGAAGACTTCCTGAGGAACACGAACATCCATTCGTGGGGGGTGGCATTGGTTGCCGTGCACAGGAGGGATCTAATGGAGTGTAGTGCCTCCGGTAGAACCTCTTGCCAGCGGGTGACTGGAAGGCCTTTAGACCGTAGCGCTAATAAAACGGTCTTCCAGACAGTGGCGTTCTCTCTCTCCACCTGTCCGTTACCCCGGGGGTTGTAGCTAGTAGTCCTACTTGAGGCTATGCCTTTGGAGAGCAGGTACCGTCGCAGTTCATCACCCATGAAGGAGGGTCCCCGGTCGCTATGGAGATAGCTGGGGTAACCAAACAGAGTGAAGAGGCTGCGCAGGGCCCTAATGACTGTGGCCGAGGACATATCTGGGCAGGGAATCGCAAAGGGGAAACGTGAGTACTCGTCAATGACATTGAGGAAGTATATGTTGCGATCAGATGAGGGGAGGGGGCCTTTGAAGTCGATGCTCAGGCGTTCAAAGGGGCAGGTGGCTTTTATGAGGTGTGCCCTGTCTGGTCGCTAGAAGTGCGGCTTGCATTCCACGCAGACCTGGCAATTCCGAGTTACGGATCTGACATCCTCAACTGAGTAGGGCAGGTTTCGGGCTCTAATGAAGTGAAAAAACCTGGTGACCCCCGGGTGGCAGAGGTCATTGTGGAGAGTCTGTAACCGGTCCACCTGCGCACTGGCGCATGTTCCACGGGACAGTGCGTCAGGTGGCTCATTGAGCTTCCCGGGCCGATACAAGATATTGTAATTGTAGGTGGAGAGTTCAATCCTCCACTGTAATATCTTGTCGTTCTTGATCTTGCCCTGCTGTGTATTGTTGAACATGAAGGCAATGGATCGTTGGTCCGTGAGTAGGGTGAACCGTTTACCAGCTAAATAGTGGCGCCAGTGCCGTACAGCTTCCACTATGGCTTGGGCTTCCTTTTCGACAGAGGAGTGTCGAGTTTCGGGGCCTTGGAGAGTTCGTGAAAAGAAGGCCACGGGTCTGCCCGCCTGGTTAAAGGTGGCGGCTAGGGCGAAGTCAGATGCATCGCTCTCCACCTGGAACGGGATGGATTCGTCTATAGCGTGCATCGTGGCCTTCGCGATGTCAGCTTTGATGCGGTCGAAGGCCAGACGGGCCTCCGCCGTCAGGGGAAAAAGGGTGGATTTTATAAGTGGACGGGCTTTATCCGCATAGTTGGGGACCCACTGTGCATAGTACGAGAAGAAACCCAGGCATCTTCTCAGTGCTTTGAGGCTAGTGCGGAGGGGAAGTTCCAGGAGGGGACGCATACGGTTGGGATCGGGGCCAATGACCCCATTCTCCACTACGTACCTGAGGATGGCGAGGCGGTGTGTACTGAATACGCACTTCTCCTTATTGTAGGTCAGGTTAAGGAGACTAGCCATGTGCAGGAATCTGTGGAGGTTGGCATCGTGGTCCTGCTGATCATGGGCGCAGATGGTGATGTTATCCAGGTACGGGAAGTTGACCCGCAGCCCGTTCTGGTCTACCATTCAGTCCATGTCGCGCTGGAAGACCGAGACCTCGTTGGTGACGCCAAAAGGGACCCTAAGGAAGTGGTAAAGGTAACCATCCGCTTCGAACACCGTATATTGGCGGTCCTCCGGGCGGATAGGGAGCTGGTGGTACGCCGACTTCAAGGCAATGGTGGAGAACACCCGATATTGTGCAATCTGATTGACCATGTCAGATATGCGGGGAAGGGGGTACGCATCCAGCTGCGTATATCGGTTAATGGTCTGACTGTAGTCAATGACCATTCTGTGTTTCTCCCCGGACTTAACGACTACCACTTGTGCTCTCCAGGGGCTGGTACTGGCCTGGATGATCCCTTCCCTGAGGAGCCGCTGGACTTCGGACCTGATAAAGACCCTGTCTCCAGCACTATACCACCTGCTCTTGGTGGCGATGGGCTTGCAGTCGGGAGTGAGATTCGCAAACAAGGAGGGAGGGGCGATCTTAAGGGTCGAGAGACTGCAGGTGGTGCGCGGTGGGCAATTTAGACGCTGCTGATTGCAGACGGAGAGCGGGGGAAAAGGGCCATTATACTGTATAGTGACACTCTTCAGATGGGTCATGAAATCTAGCCCCAGGAGTACAGAAGCGCAGAGGTGTGGCAGCACGAGGAGCCTGAAGTTATCGTATACCGTGCCCCGCACCTTCAGGGTCACCACGCAGCAGCCGAGGACATTTACAGAGCGAGACTGCGATGCCATGGAGATCGTTTGCTTGATGGGCCGCACGGAAAAGGCGTATCGGCGCACCGTATCAGGGTGAATGAAGCTCTCCGTACTCCCGCTGTCAAACAAACAATGCACCCTGTGCCCGTTTACCTCAATGTCCATCATGGACTTGGTGAGACGATGAGGCTTGGTCTGGTCCAGGGTAACCGACGCCACCGTTGAATCCTGCAGATAGCCGTAGGGGGCTGATGAGGTAGGAGATGGTGGCCCCTGCTGGTCACTCGCAGCTGTTGTTGTCCAAGATGGCGGCCCCCATGGGTCACCGGCGGCCGATGATGTCACCCAAGATGGCGGCCCCTGCAGGTCTCACGTGGCTGGAGTCATCCAAGATGGTGGCTCCCGCGGGTCGCACGCGGCCGGAGTCATCCAAGATGGCGGCCCCCACGGGTCGCACACGGCCGGGGTCATCCAAGATGGCGGCCCATGCGGGTCGCACGCAGCCGGGGTCACACGCGGCGCTTGTGGATTTGGAGGTAGACTTACGGCAGACTTTGGCGTAGTGCCCCTTCTTCCCACACACGGAGCAGAACGACTCCCTCGCCGGGCAGCGTTGTCGGGGGTGCTTACCCAGGCCGCAGAAGTAGCATTTTGGGCCTCCAGACGTTGCTGCAGTGGTGTGGTGAACCATCGTTGGTTCCCACTGGATAGTACTGAGCCAGGGGCTGGCCAGTACTACAAGGATGTACATATGTTACTGTTGGGTTGTGCCATTGTTGCTGTTGGGGTTAGGGTGGGGTTGTTACACCTTTGTACTGTAGTGTTGCGGCACATCCCAGTCGGGCTCCGCCTCCTGGGAGAGGTATAAGAGTCCCTGCTCTGGCCGGGACCCCTTCAGTCTGGGATAGTGTACATAAGTTCTGGCAGCTTCGTTACAGTAAATAAAAGCCTTTCATTTACTGAGCTTCAAGCCTCGTGTCTGAATAGCGCATCAATTTTATTTACTGTCGTTAACTCTCGTCGGAAACAAAAAAGAGAGAGAGTATGGAGCAAATCCTGAAGTCGGAACGCCTTACGCTAGATCCACGTGCGGTGGGCGCTTCTAACACCTTCGACCACTGGCTGAAGTGTTTCGAAGACTACCTGGCAGCCTCCGCAGCGGTCACCACAGATGATGACAGACTCCGGGTCCTCCATGCGAGGGTAAGCGACACTGTCTACCTCGCGATCCGTGCGGCCACCGATTATACTAAGGCCCTCGAGCTTCTGAAGAAGCGCTATATCAAACCACCCAATGAGATACACGCTCGTTACCTCCTAGCCACTCGACGACGGCAGTCTGGCGAAACGATGGAGGAATATGTGAACGAGCTCCTACAGCTAGCCAGGGGCTGTAACTGCAAAGCTGTGTCGGCTGAGCAGAGCATGTACGACCTCACCCGAGATGCGTTTGTGGCCGGGGTCGGATCGTCGTACATTCGACTTAAACTGTTGGAGAAGGGTAACCTTAATCTTACACAGGCCATCGAGTTAGCAGAGATGCTCGAGACGGCCTCCAAAAGCTTAGTATTATATCCGGAGGACCATGTGGAGACAACGTGGCAGGAGCAGTCGCTAATCCCTCCTCGTTCCTCGGGTTCGAAATGCTGCATAATGGCGTGCTCCCACTCGGGCCAGACGACGGCAGCAGCCCCGGGCGGCCCGCGGTGCTATTTCTGTGGCGGAGCAAAGCATACTCGGCAAAAGTGTCCCGCTAAAGCTGTGTTGTGCACTGCATGCGGTAAAAAAGGGCATTATTCAAAAGTGTGCTGATCTAAACCCAGGAACGGCAGTGCGGCCTGCGATTCTTCAGAGCTCGGATCTTCGTCGTCGAAGTCATCGCGAGGTTCGTCCACGTGCGAGACCAGGACGACGCCATTACGGTCGACGGAGTCGGAGGAGTATGACCACCAGGGGTCGCTGAGTTTGGCGCCCTCACCCACGTGCGACTCATGGGGGCAGCCATGTTGGTCGACACTGACCACGAACGACCAGCAGGGGTCCTCCTCATCGATTTCAGCTGCCTGCAGTGGCGCTCATGAACCAACGGTGACATCGATCATCCTGGACCAGGCCAAGCCTCATAGACTTGACACATCTATGATGAATATCCAGGTAAATGACCACGTGATTTATTGTCTGTTTGACAGCGGGAGCACTGAGAGCTTTATCCACCCAGACACTGTGAAGCGGTGTGGACTCCAGATTCAACCTGCCAAACAGACAATCTCTATGGCATCAAGGTCCCGGTCTGTTGCCGTGCTAGGGAGTTGCGTGGTAACCTTGAAGGTGCAAGGCACAGTTTATGAGCGTTTCAAGCTCCTTGTGTTGCCGTATCTTTGCGCGCCAATACTTCTCGGACTAAACTTCATGGTCCACTTGAGGAGTGTAATCCTACAGTACGGTGGGCCACTCCCTTCACTGGCAGTGGGAAAACAGCAACAGCCTCCAAATTGCCCAACGCACCCCGCCTGCAGCCTCTCGACGCTGAAGATCACCACACCCTCCTTGTTCCAGAATCTTGTGCCAGGCTGCAAGCCCATCGCGACGAAAAGTAGGCGTTACAGCGCTGAGGATCGGATCTTCATTAGATCTGAGGTTCAGCGGCTCCTCAAAGAAAGGATCATATAACCCAGTGCTAGTCCGTGGAGAGCGCAGGTCGTGGTGGTCAAGAGCGGGAACAAACCCCGGATGGTCATTGACTACAGTCAGACCATTAACCGATATACGCAGCTGGATGTGTATCCCCTCCCGCGCATATCTGATATGGTCAATCAGATTGCGCAGTACCGGGTGTTCTCCACCATAGACCTCAAGTCTGCCTACCACCAACTCCCCATTCGCCCAGAGGACCGACAATACACGGCTTTTGAGGCGGATGGTCGCTTGTATCACTTTCTCAGGGTTCCCTTTGGTGTCACCAATGGGGTCTCGGTCTTCCAGCGTGCTATGGACCGAATGGTGGACCAGAACAGGCTGCGGGCTACCTTCCCGTACCTGGATAATGTCACCAACTGCGGCCATGACCAGCAGGACCATGACACGAATCTCCTGAACTTCCTACACACTGCATCTCGCCTGAACTTGACCTACAACAGGGAGAAGTGTGTGTTTCGTACGCGCCGTTTAGCCATCCTAGGATACGTGGTGGAAAACGGGGTCATTGGCCCTGATCCAGACCGTCTGCGCCCCCTTTCTGAACTTCCCTTACCTGCTTGTGCAAAAGCACTGAGAAGATGCTTAGGCTTCTTCTCTTATTATGCGCAGTGGGTTCCCAACTACGCGGATAAAGCCCGTCCGCTCATTAAGTCCACGACCTTTCCCTTAATGCCAGAGGCCCGATTGGCCTTCGATAAATTAAAAGCCGACATCGCGAAAGCTACGATGCACACTGTAGACGAGTCCATCCCCTTTCAGGTGGAGAGCGATGCATCTGATTTCGCCCTGGCCGCCACACTTAACCAGGCGGGCAGGCCCGTCGCATTTTTTTCCCGCACCCTCCAAGGCCCCGAAATTCGGCATTCAGTGGTGGAAAAGGAGGCCCAGGCCATTGTGGAGGCCGTCAGGCACTGGCGCCATTACTTGGCGGGAAAACGGTTCACCCTGATCACGGACCAGCGGTCCGTGGCGTTCATGTTTAACAACACGCAGAGGGGCAAGATCAAGAATGACAAGATCTTGCGGTGGAGAATTGAACTCTCCACCTATAACTACGACATCATGTACCGTCCAGGGAAACTCAATGAGCCCTCGGATGCCCTCTCGCATGGAACATGCGCTAGTATACAGGAGGACCGTTTGCAGGCTCTCCATAATGACCTGTGCCATCCTGGGGTCACTCGGCTCTACCACTTTATAAAAGCCCGCAACCTGCCTTACTCGGTGGAGGACGTCAGGTCGGTAACAAGGAGCTGTCGGGTTTGCGCGGAATGCAAACCGCACTTTTACCGACCTGACCGGGCACATTTAGTCAAGGCCACTCGTCCCTTCGAGAGACTGAGTGTCGATTTTAAGGGCCCCCTTCCCTCAACAGATCGGAATGTGTACTTCCTCAATATCATTGACGAGTACTCTCGGTTCCCTTTTGTTGTTCCCTGCTCTGATACATCCACTGCCACGGTTATCAAGGCATTCCGTGATCTCTTTACCCTGTTCGGGTACCCCGGCTACATCCATAGCGACAGGGGCTCGTCGTTCATGAGCGATGACTTGAGGCAATTCCTGCTCTCATACGGGATTGCCTGTAGTAGGACCACGAGCTACAACCCTAGGGATAATGGACAGGTGGAACGCGAGAATGCTACAGTCTGGAAGGCTGTCTTACTGGCGTTGAAGTCAAAAGGTCTTCCAGTCTCCCGTTGGCAAGAGGTGCTCCCTGATGCGCTCCATTCTATTCGCTCCCTCCTGTGTACGGCAACCAATGCTACTCCCCACGAGAGGATGTTCTCATTCCCTCGGAAGTCTTCCTCGGGGACCTCATTACCGTCTTGGTTGACGTACTCAGGACCCGTCCTCCTGCGGCGACATGTAAGGGCCTGCAAGTCCGACCCGTTGGTCGAACAGGTCCATCTCCTCCACGCCAACCCTCAGTATGCCTATGTGGCATACCCTAACGGGCGAGAGGACACGGTCTCGATCCGAGACCTGGCGCCAGCAGGGAACGTAGCAACCCCTGTCGCTCCCATACCCCCTGTAACAAACCCTTTATCTCTTGTTTCTTCCCCAGACACGGCGCGGGCAGCATCGGGACCATTGCTTAACCCTTTTACTCCCGTGTACAGCTTGCCTGAGCCCAGAAGATGGTCGCCACTGCAGGGCGTGTCAGGATCCCATGGACTACCGTCACCTCAGGGTCAACTGGCCTGTGAGTCCGTGGAAGAACAGCTGGACGCCGCCTTGGGGAGAACGCCACCGCAAGTGACTACTCCGGTGTCACCGCCGGTATTGAGGAGGTCACAACGACGGTGCGGTCCCCCTGACCGTCTGAACTTATAGACTGCTGACACTTTATTCTGTTTTTTGTACCCCGCCGGCCTTTGTTCTCAAAGGAGGAGTGAATGTGGTGAACCATCGTTGGTTCCCACTGGATAGTACTGAGCCAGGGGCTGGCCAGTACTACAAGGATGTACATATGTTACTGTTGGGTTGTGCTATTGTTGCTGTTAGGGTGGGGTTGTTACATCTTTGTACTGTAGTGTTGTGGCACATCCCAGTCGGGCTCCGCCTCCTGGGAGAGGTATAAGAGTCCCTGCTCTGGCCGAGACCCCTTCAGTCTGGGATAGTGTATATAAGTTCTGGCAGCTTCGTTACAGTAAATAAAAGCCTTTCATTTACTGAGCTTCAGGCCTCGTGTTTGAGTAGCGCATCAAGTGGTCAGGTCACCGGTGAGGCGTGGGGCAGTGTAGGTCTGTGGTCCTCCCAGTAGCGACGGCTGCGGTGTCCACGATGCGCCACGTGGTCAGGTGAGTAGGATTCGAGGTATTGTGAGGTCACCTCTAAGGATTCGGCCAGTTCCACCGTTTTCTTTAAGTCCAGCGCACCCTGTTCCAGCAGCCGTTGCCGGATATAAGTAGTTCCGATGTCCGTGACAAAGGCATCCCTGATTAAGTCGTCTATATATTGGGTGGCAGTCACAGACCTACAGTTACAGTCCCGGGCAAGCAGTCGCAACGCGCGCAGGAACTGGTCGACTGATTCACCTGGCTGCCGTCTGCGCATAGCGAGGAGGTGTCTCGCGTAGACTTCATTAGGCCATTTATTATACTGGCCCTTTAAAAGTTCGATAGCGGCCGTGTAATTTTCCGCGTCTGGGATCGGAGCATCTACTACGTCGCTTACCCGGCCGTGGAGCACCCGTAGTTTGTCAGTATCTGTACTGATGGCAGTGGAGGCTTCGATGTAATCCCCGAAGCTTTGCAGCCAGTGATCAAACGTGTTTGACGCTCCAGCAGCTTGCGGGTCCAGATTCAGCCTTTCGGGTTTTAGTAACTGCTCCATTTAAAAAAAAAACTTGCTTTTATTAGCAAGAACTTGGAGCCATCCCTGTCGGAGATCTGGTCTGAACTGAGGACTAGGGGGAGGAGCCACCGCCTTTATACCCGGACCAGGGGGGAGGAGTCTTGGGCAGAACCGACAGGGATGTGCCACATATACAGGTAATAATAAATACTAACTAACAGTGGTTAGCCACCACAGATAACAGGTAACAGTGGTTTACCACAGCCCCTAAGCCTCCTACTCTCCAGGCAGAAAAGTCCCAGTCTATCCAGTCTCTCCTTATGCTCAAACCGTCAAGTCCCGGTGGCATCCTCGTAAATCTTTTCTGTTCTCTTTCTAGTTTAATAATATTTAATAATATTTACCCACCCACTGAGTCTTGGCAAAAAAAACTACTTGACTGTATTATCTGTGCCAAGAGAGATGCAATGCAATGCCAACTCTGTAGCTGCGTCTTGAGAATCCACTCCATGCTTTTCGTGGTTCAGTAAATTTCACGTTGATTCGGCAGCAATGACAATTCTCCCATAGAGAGAGTCCAAGATGGATCACCCTTTCAGGGTCATCTAACAGCTGGACAATGTTTACAGCTTTGACACTGGTCTGACAAGGCAATGATATCTCCTCAATGACTTCATCATTGAGACCTCCTTCTCAAATGGACCTTCAGAATGCCCGCTGTTTATCTGCACCCATTGTCATCTGACCCACATCAGACCTGCCTCCGCCCACTCACTACATCTGGTGTCACCCGCCCCGACTTCTGTTTTGGGCTGCCCAGAAAACTATCCAAAGTTTGATACTCATTTGACATAAATGATCAATTTTGCTTCGATGTGCTTTGGGTGGTTTGAGGTGTTGAAGATGTCACAGAAGATAATGGGGTTGTACATCTGAGATTGGCTTGAAAAAATGCAGCAGCAAAAGAGAGGAGGTTTCCTTATCTTTTGTAGCTCGACATCAGAATTTTAAAAACATTATGTCCAGTTTGGTGAAATAGTCGGGGACAAACTGTGTCCACTGATAGAGACCAAAGGACATAGGTTTAAGATCATTTCCAATAGAATTTGTCAATGAGAAGTGTGAGTGGGGCAGTGGGGGGGTTGAAATGAAGAGATACTTTTGGTCGATGGTTATGAATGTAGCCCAATCCATTACACAAACCAGCCTCCCATCCATTGACTCTGTCTACACTTCCCACTGCCTCGGGAAAAGCAGCCAGCATAATTAAGGACCCCACGCACCCCGGACATTCTCTCTTCCACCTTCTTCCTTCGGGAAAAAGATACAAAAGTCTGAGGTTGCCTACCAACCGACTTAAGAACAGCTTCACCCCTGCTGCCGTCAGACTTTTGAATGGACTTACCTTGCATTAAGTTGATCTTTCTCTACACCCTAGCTATGACTGTAACACTACATTCTGCACTCTCTCATTTCCTTCCCTATGAACGGTATGCTTTGTCTGTATAGCGCGCAAGAAACAATACTTTTCACTGTATGTTAATACATGTGACAATAATAAATCAAATCAAGTTAATCTGAATGCATTACCTGAAAGTGTGGTGGAAGCAGAATCAATCGTAACTTTCAAAAGGGAACTGGATCTGTATTTGAAAAGGAGAAATATGCAGGGCTAAGTAGAAAGAACAGAATAGTGGGTCTATTGGATGGACCTTTGTCTGAGCAGATTCAAATGGTCTCATTCTGTGCTGTCTGACTCCAGGTGTACTTTGTACTCCCACTGGGTTTGAGACGGGAAACCAGGTTCCATTTCTGAGTTATACCACAGCAACTAGAAGGAGCATTTCTGGAACGAAGGAAGGCAGTTCTGAATACATTCCCAGCTGTTAGTTGATGGGACATTCAAGAGCCAGAGTAAAGAATTCCATGAAGGTCTGCCTGATCTCCAACAGTGACTTTGGCAGAAGACTAGTCAAAAGCCGAGAGATAAAGTTTAATATTTATTAGTGTCACAAGTAGACTTAGATTAACACTGCGATGAAGTTACTGTGAAAGTCCCCTAGTTGCCACACTCCGGCGCCTGTTCGGGTTACACTGAGGGATAATTTAGCATGGCCAATGCAGTAAAAGGGGTGATTTTCCTGCTGCACTATGCTGGGCGAGTAGCATAGCGGAGTGAGAAATGTCAGCAGGAGGCCAAGAACAGGAATTAGGAGGGATCCGGGCCGGCTATCAGAGGCCGGGTCCAGCAGCTGATGTCCGGGAGGGAGGGTGTGTATACTGCGAGATCAGCGCATGTTCAATGGCACCCTGAGCAGACTGCTGCTGGCATCTCGAACGGGATTAGACTCCGCCCGCTCCCCTACTGGAGTGAATCACTGACAGCCTCTGGTGTACAGAATGCTATAAATTCATTTAACTAAGATTGCCCAAAAAACTCCCATTTTCCTGCCTATTGGGCACTTTGATTTTTGGGGGAAAATCGCGCTGAGTTTTTCTGTACTTTCTCCAGTGTTTCTCCAAATCCTCTGTTGAAGTCATGGCGAGGAATTGAGAGGACCTGTCAGAACAATTTTTCTCCTCTGTTTTGTGAGAAATATGTGGTTTGTGACTTGTCTTTTTGGCCACTGTTCTTTGGACTTTGTCTGAGAACTGAGACTGAAAACCAAAGGTGACATAGAAGAATTCATTCACCAGCTTCAGTTTGGGATTTTCTTCACCCCCACCCCCACCCAACACAACAGGAGGTGACCAATGGAAATGGGTCCTACTCGGGAGTCCAGGCTTTCGACATGGCCTGTTTCCCTGAATGAAAATTATTCCTCAGAATGTTTCAACCCTTTTTTAAAATGCATTCAATGGGCAAATTCAAACAATGAATTAATATTATTACTGCGAATCCAAAGGTTATTTCTAAATAAATGTTGGTTTGTACAGTTCATGGCCAGAATTCTCCCAAAAAACTCCTAAGTGTTGAATTCATGTAAAAACTGGAGTAATTCACGCTGGTTTTGTCAGTGGGAGTTCAGAGAGGCATCTCCTACACTCTGTGCACTGCAGAGGCCATCAGTGCAAATATTCTTCAAAACTGGGGGGTGAGGCCTATTCCCGCTGGAGAGGCTGAAACCAGCGTGCTGAGTGGGCCATTGTGCGTGTGCCAATCTGTCAGTGCCAAGATCAGCGCGTATGCAGTGGCCCTACACTGACAGCCTCCCGTGGCGGGATCTATTGTCAGCGAGGATGGAAAATTGGCATTCCAGCCAAAATCCCATTCATTGTCAGTGGCGATGGAAAATCCCAGTCGCGAATGAGGATGGAAGATTATGGACACTCAGGGCGGGGTTTTCCAGCCCTGCTTTCCCCAAGATAATTGGTGCAGAAGGTGAAGTCACATGAGATCAGAGGTGAGCTGGTAAGGTGGTTACAAAACTGGCTCAGTCAAAGAAGACCGAGGGTAGCAGTGGAAGGGTGTGTTTCTGAATGGAGGGCTGTGACAAGTGGTGTTCCTCAGGGATCAGTGCTGGGACCTTTGCTGTTTGTAATATATATAAATGATTTGGAGGAAAATGTAACTGGTTTGATTAGTAAGTTTGCGGACGACACAAAGGTTGGTGGATTTGCGGATAGCGATGAGGACCATCAGAGGATACAGCAGGATATAGATCAGTTGGAGACTTGGGCGGAGAGATGGCAGATGGAGTTTAATCCAGACAAATGTGAGGTAATGCATTTTGGAAGGTCTAATACAGATAGGAAATATACAGTAAATGGCAGAACCATTAAGAGTATTGATCAACAAAGGGATCTGGGTGTACAGGTACACAGGTCAATGCAGGTGGAGAAGGTAGTCAAGAAGGCATACGGCATGCTTGCCTTCATCGGCCGGGGTATTGAGTTTAAAAATTGGCAAGTCATGTTGCAGCTTTATAGAACCTTAGTTAGGCCGCACTTGGAATATAATGTTCAATTCTGGTTGCCACACCAGCAGAAGGATGTGGAGGCTTTGGAGAGGGTACAGAAAAGATTTACCAGAATGTTGCCTGGTATGGAGGGCATTAGCTGTGAGGAGAGGTTGGAGAAACTTGGTTTGTTCTCACTGGAGCGACGGAGGTTGAGGGGAGACCTGATAGAAGTCTACAAGATTATGAGAGGCATGGACGGAGTGGATAGTCAGAACTTTTTCCCGGGATGGAAGAGTCAATTATGAGGGCGCATAGGTTTAAGGTGTGAGGGGCAAGGTTTAAAGGAGATGTACGAGGCAGATTTTTTACACAGAGAGTAGTGGGTGCCTGGAACTCGCTGCCGAGGGAGGTAGTGGAAGCGGATATGGTAGTGACTTTTAAGGGGCGTCTTGACAAGTACATGAATAGGATGGGAATAGAGGGATATGGTCCCCGGAAGAGTAGGGTGTTTTAGTTAAGTCGGGCAGCATGGTCGGTGCAGGCTTGGAGGGCCGAAGGGCCTGTTCCTGTGCGGTAATTTTCTTTGTTCTTTGTTCTTCTTTGTAAGACCGAAAAATCCCACCCGAAATCAACGGACCTCTGCATGGTCCTGTCCCGCCCACTACAACTCCCGTGATGGGTGAAACGGGAAAATTCCACCCCCAGTTAGTCCAAACCTGGAAGAGAAAGAAAGGATGAATGTGTTGTGTATCAGAACATTCCTCAGAACAGAAATATATCCAACACATTGATATCCTTTTGAAGATGTATGACTGAATGTCACATAATATTCCAACCGTGATCTTATCATGAGTTATAAAAGCTTCAAACTGCCTTTTCCATTTCAAATGCCTGTGACATATATTGAGGGATTCAATCAATGATAACAATCTGACATTAACTGGATGCTTTTCATGAATGATTGACAATAACGGCAACATAATTTTGTGTTTCCATCTTTGTCAATGGATATCTATCAGTCTGGGAATGTATAATGTCAATGTTGTGTTGTTATGGTGATATAAATTCAGCAATCACTCATAAGGGATTGGGTAGACATGTAGTGGGTTCATTTATTAAGAGTAAGTACATGAAAACAGAAATACACAGAGAAGGATTGAAGACATCAGCAGCAACGCTGTGCGTATTGTGTGCTCTGCTCAAAAGCAAAAAGTGAAACTGAGACTGGATCACATTCCGTAGAGCGATGACACGCTGCTATCTGTTAAAGACATATTACAACAGTTAGCAGATGCCTTCCATCTCATGGAAGCTTTGTTTTGATTTTCTCAACATTTATTTGATAATCATCTTCAGTGTATCTTTTTTTTAAATTATCAGAATAAATAGGCCTTTCGGTCCTTTGTTAAGACTGAGACTACCAGGGAGGGAGCTCCAAAGAAGTGACACGGAAAGGCAGGCCACAGGAACAATAGGGTTTATTGATGAACTGTACGCCTTGCACTCCAGCCCTCGAGTGGCTGCAGGGGTGATTTCCCGGGCAGGTCATCCCACGCCCTGGGTCACCTGACCCTCCTCTTAAAGGGGCTATGCCCTGCATACATAACATCCTTGAATGTTTCATGATGCCCCAGCTAAATGGGGAGTATCTGACGCTCTTTGTTGGGCTTCGTTCAGTCTTGTAATTCCACTAACCTGGAACACTCTCGTGTCTTCTGACAATCCATGTGCATTATGGGATAAATTCACCACCTCCACAGCCTGAATGGGAAACCAGCTGTGACGGCTGGAGACAGAACCATAACACTCCAATTGTTCAATCTATGTTCCCTTCGAGTGCAGCTTTCCATCATATTCGTTAGATATCTGACATCTACTAACTTAATTGTCTCTTCAAAATATACCTGGAATAGTGATGCCTGACCCAGTGTATGTAAAACGCTGCTGACATCTTGTAGCATCCTTAATCTTAGACAGGTGTTGGTCCTGAATCTTTACTCACTCTATTTAAAGTATTGAAATGTCATCATGCATTTGTTAGTGTCCTCTTGGGTAACAGCAATCACAAGGCACTCAGTCAACTCTTTACACAAACAGCGCTGGACACCATGCATCCAATGCAAGGTCTTTAATTACCTGTGCACAAGGAGAACCCACAAACGGCCAACACTGGGATGGCCGGAGCAGTTCTGAGGTGACAGAGAAACAGCTCAGCAGTTAGAGTCAATTACAGCAAATCAGGAACAAGAGACTTTTCACATCTTCCATTGACAGACATATTTGCCAATTAAATCCTGACCTTGCGCCCTTTCTCATTCGACGAAAAATTGGCTTCTGCTAATCTTTCATTTGTATAGCATATCCCCATATCTCACCTTTGGTATTTGTTATGGAAAAAAAATCTGGTCTGGTTCACCCTCTGGTGAAGGCTGAAAAAGGAAAATGCCTGTGAAGGAATAGCAGAGACTGACTCCTTTTGAAGGTCAGTAAACTGATAAACATTTTCCACTACTGGACAGAGAAAACATGAGTTTTTAAGTTGAACACTTTAACTTCCGCACAATTTAACTTCCAAACTATGAAATTTCAATCAGAATTTTTTAACTTCCACACATTAACTCTACAGCCACAACTGTGATATTTGTTGGAACACACCTTGATATTATCAACTGGGCTCTTCCACGTGCCTTGTCTTTGCTGGGAATGTTCGAACTCAGTTGCCTTCTTACCATTTATTCCTTTGGGTTTACTGGTACACCATAACCTCTCCAGTCTGGAATGTTTGGAACAAAGTAATATCTGGATTTCAGAATTTTCGAGATCATAGAATGACATTAGAATCTCTAACCATGGGCCCGATTTTACCATTTCCAGACTGAGTCCCGGGTGTGGGCGCCAAACAGATCTGAGCCCAGAGGCCGCGCTCCAGCACGCCCATACGCTTCTTTTTGCCGCTGGTCCAGTGGGCGGGGCTTAGCACCGCCAGAACAATAGGAGCTCCGCACTGCGCATGCGCAGTTCGGGGAAAACCTGACCACGCGCCCGGGCACGAGAAGAAAAGCCGAGAGCGGAGAGAGAGTCTCTGTTGTTCATCCTCTGGTCGGGGGTGGGGGGGTGTGGGTGGGGGGGGGGTGGAGGGGAGGGGGTGTGATGTATCATCATCCCATTGGGGGGGGGGGGGGTGGGTGTGACTCTCATCCTCTGGCCGCAGACACAGCGTTTTAGGCCCGACGCCCGACTTTACCGCGATTTCGCGCCCGTTTTCGGGTGCGAAGTTTTGGTACAATCGGGCGCCATGTGTGTGAACAGGGGAGACATTAGCCCCGTGGTATTATCGTAAGACTGTTCACCCAGAAACTCAACTAATGCTCTGTGGACCCAGGTTTGAATCCCGCCATGGTAGATGGTGGATTTTGAATTCAATAAAAAAAATCTGGCATTAAGAATCTGATGACCATGAAACCATTGTCGATTGTCGGAAAAACCCATCTGGTTCACTAATGTCCTTTAGGGAAGGAAATCTGCCGTCCTTACCCGGTCTGGCCGACATGTGACTCCAGAGCCACAGCAATTTGGTTGACTCTCAACTGCCCTCTGAACAAGGGCAAGTACGGACAATAAATGTTGGTTCAGCAGTGACGCCCATGTCCCATGAATGAATAAAAAAACCCCACGGATATAAATGTTTACCTGTAACATAAAACAGTGATAACATATTATAAAGCACTAAAAAACATCATTCATTTATCCAAATACAGTTTCATCCATGTTTCCACTCCCAGAATATTGCACTAAAATGGTCCTGGTGGGCATTGAGGGTCTGTTCAAAATATTTCCAGACAACTGGTGTTTCCAACCAATAGGTTTCCAGACTGGAGAGGTTACAATGTTGTATAATTAATTATAAAATGTGTTTCATTTTCAGGCAACCTATTGTTTTGTGCAACGAGTACAATTCATAACATCACAACATAGAAAATGTCAAAAACTTGCAAAAATGAAACACATTTGCTTACTCACGGAATCGGCCAAATCCTATTTGAACATAAGAACATAAGAACATAAGAAATAGGGGCAGGAGTAGGCCATCTAGCCCCTCAAGCCTGCTCCGCCATTCAATAAGATCATGGCTGATCTGATAGTGGGTTCAGTTCCACTTACCCGCCCGCTCCCCATAACCCTTAATTCCCTTATTGGCTAAAAACCTATCTATCTGTGACTTAAACACATTTAATGAGGTAGCCTCTACCACTTCATTGGGCAGAGAATTCCAAAGATTCACTACCCTCTGGGAGAAGAAGTTCCTCCTGAACTCTGTTCTAAATTGACTCCCCCGTATTTTGAGGCTATGCCCCCTAGTTCTTGTTTCCATTGTAAGTGGAAATAACCTCGCTGCCTCTACCCTGTCTAGCCCCTTCATTATCTTATATGTCTCTATAAGATCTCCCCTCAGCCTTCTAAACCCCAATGAGTACAGGCCCAATCTACTCAATCTCTCCTCATAAGCCAACCCCCTCATCTCCGGAATCAACCTAGTGAATCTTCTCTGCACCCCTTCCAAAGCCAATACAACCTTTCTTAAATAAGGGGACCAGAATTGCACACAGTACTCTAGTTGCAGCCTCACCAGTACCCTGTACAATTGCAGCATGACCTCCCTGCTTTTATACTCCATCCCCTTCGCGATAAAGGCCAACATTCCTTTGCCTTCTTGATCACCTGCTGCACCTGCAAACTGAGTTTTTGTGATTCATGCACAAGGACCCCCAGGTCCCTCTGCACAGCAGCATGTTGTCATTTTTCACCGTTTAAATAATAGTCCATTTTACTATTATTCCTTCCAAAGTGGATAACCTCTCACTTACCAACGTTATACTCCATCTGCCAGATCCTCGCCCACTCACTCAGCCTATCCAAATCTCTCGGCAGACTCTCTGGGCCCGATTTTACCATTTCCAGACTAAGTCCCGGGTGTGGGCGCCAAACAGATCCGAGCCCGGAGGCCGCGCTCCAGCGGCCCAGATGCTTTTTTCCGGCGCCGGTCCAGTGGGCGGGGCTTAGCGCTGCCGGAACGATAGGAGCTCCAAACTGCGCATTCGCAGTTCAGAAAAAACGTGACAGAACGCGCCCGGGCGCGAAAAAAAAAGCAGAGAGCGGAGAGAGAGTCTCTGCCATTCATCCTCTGGTCGGGGGGGCAGGGGGAGAGGGGGTGTGACTCTCATCCTCTGGCCGCAGACACAGCGGAACCCCCTGACCACAGGATGAGAGTCACACCCCCTCTCCCCCCACCCCCCAGGGGATGATAAGTCACACCCCCTCCCCTCCTCCCACCCCCCCAAGAGGGTGATGTGGGCCCGCCCCTCTCCTCATCCCCCCCCACCAGAGTTCCAACTGGGCCTGCCCCCCCTCCTCCGGCAGATGCCAGCGGGCCTGTGTGAATCCCGGTCACTCCAGCCGTGGCTCGAAGTCAGTGCCCAGGAACGTGCTGCAGGCTGTCGAAGGACTGAAGGTGAGCGGGAAGGATGGTGGAGGGAGACCACCATCGAGGTAGGTTAGGGGTGTGCTCTGCCGGGGGGGCCTGCCTCCCAGAGGGTTCCGATCCTGGGGGTGGGGGGGGCGGGAGCAGAGGGGTCCGATCCCGGGGGGGGGTCTGCTGGGGTGATTAGCAGGGGGGGTCCGCGAAGGGTGGGCCTCGGTGATTCCGCTGTGTCTGCGGCCAGAGGATGAGAGTCACACCCCCTCTCCCCCCACCCCCCCCATGGGATGGTACATCGCACCCCCTCCCCCCACCCCCCTCCCCCTCCCCACCCCCCCTCCCCTCCCCGACCAGAGGGTGAACCGCGCCAAAATCGACTGTCGCTAAAGGCGCGATTTGCAAAAACAGTGGTGCGGATCGCGTATTAGGCCCAACGCCCGACATTTCCGCGATTTCGCGCCCGAAAAGGGGCACAAAGTTTTGGTAAAATCGGGCCCTCTGTGTCATCCACGCAATTTGCTTTCCCATCCATCTTAGTGTCATCCGCAAACTTTGTTACCCTACACTCAGTCCCCTCCTCCAGATCGTCTATGTATATGGTAAATAGTTGAGGCCCCAGCACCGATCCCTGCGGCACGCCACTAGTCACGGATTGCCAACCAGAAAAGCACTCATTTATTCCGACTCTCTGTTTTCTGTTAGGTAGCCAATCCTCAATCCACGCTAACACTTTACCCCCAACTCAGTATACCTTTATTTTCTGCAGCAACCTTTTGTGAGGCACCTTATCCAAAGCCTTCTGGAAATCCAAATACACAACATCCACCAGGGTGCAGAGGAGATTTACAAGGATGTTGCCTGGATTGGGGGGCATGCCTTATGAGGATAGGTTGAGGGAGCTTGGTCTCTTCTCCCTGGAGAGACGAAGGATGAGAGGTGACCTGATAGAGGTTTACAAGATGTTGAGAGGTCTGGATAGGGTAGACTCTCAGAGGCTATTTCCAAGGGCTGAAATGGTTGCTACGAGAGGACACAGGTTTAAGGTGCTGGGGGGTAGGTACAGAGGAGATGTCAGGGGTAAGTTTTTCACTCAGAGGGTGGTGGGTGAGTGGAATCGGCTGACGTCGGTGGTGGTGGAGGCAAACTCGTTGGGGTCTTTTAAGAGACTTCTGGATGAGTACATGGGGTTTAATGGGATTGAGGGCTATAGATAGGCCTAGAGGTGGGGATGTGATCGGCGCAGCTTGTGGGCCGAAGGGCCTGTTTGTGCTGTGGCTTTCTATGTTCTATGTTCCCCTCTGTCAACCGCATTCGCCACCTCCTCAAAAAACTCCAGTAAATTAGTCAAACATGACTTACCCTTCCTGAATCCATGCTGTGTCTGCTTGATTGAACCATTCTTTTCCAGGTGTCCTGCTATTTCTTCCTTGATGATAGATTCCAGCATTTTCCCAACTACGGATGTTAAGCTAACCGGCCTGTAGTTACCTGCCTTTTGTCTACTTCCTTTTTTAAACAGCGGTGTTACATTAGCTGTTTTCCAATCAGCTGGCACCTCCCCAGAGTCCAGTGAATTTTGATAGATTACAACTAATGCATTTGCTATTGCCTCTGCCGTTTCTCTCAATACCCTGGGATGCATTCCATCCGGACCAGGGGACTTGACTACTTTTAGTCCCATTAGCCTACCCAGCACTACCTCTTTAGTAATAGTGATCGTTTTAAGGTCCTCACCCCCTACAGTCCCATGACCGTCTATTTTTGGTAAGCTATTTGTGTCCTCCACTGTGAAGACCGACACAAAAAACTTGTTTAGGGCCTCAGCCATTTCCTTGTTTCCCATTATTAAATCCCCCTTCTCATCTTTTAAGGGACCAACATTTACTTCAGCCAATCTTTTCCTTTTTATATATTTGTAAAAACTCTTACTATCAGTTTTTATATTTTGTGCTAGTTTACTTTCATAATCTATCTTTCCTTTCTTTATCACTTTCTTAGTAGTTCTTTGTTGCTTTTTAAAGCCTTCCCAATCCTCTAATTCCCCACTAATTTTGGCCACACTGTATGCATTGGTTTTTAATTTGATACTCTCCTTTATCTCCTTAGTTATCCATGGCTGGTTATCCCTTTTCTTACATCCCTTCTTTTTCACTGGAATATATTTTTGCTGAGTACTGAGAAAAATCTCCTTAAAAATCCTCCACTGTTCCTCAACTGTCCCACCAATTAGTCTGTGTTCCCAGTCTACGTTAGCCAACTCCGCCCTCATCTTATTGTAATCCCCCTTGTTCAAGCAGAGGACACTAGTTTGGGACCCTACTTTCTCACCCTCCATCTGTATTAGAAATTCAACTATATTGTGATCACTCATTCCAAGAGGATCCCTCACAAGGAGATCATTAATTTTACCTGTCTCATTACACAGGACCAGATCCAAGATAGCTTGCTCCCTCGTAGGTTCTGTAACATACTGTTCGAGGAAACTATCCCGACAGCATTCTAAGAACTCTTCCTTAAATCCACCGCGTCCGACTTGAGTTGACCAATCAATGTGGAGGTTAAAATCCCCCATGATTATTGCTGTTCCATTTTTACACGCATCTATTATTTGTTTGTTTATGGCCCGCCCCACCTTATTATTTGGGAGCCTATAGACTACGCCCACCAGTGACTTTTTCCCCTTACTATTCCTTATCTCCACCCACATTGATTCCACGTTTTGCTCCTTAGAGCTATATCGTCTCTCACTACCGCCCTGATGTTATCCTTAATTAACAGAGCTACCCCACCTCCTTTTCCTTCCTGTCTATCCTTCCAAATTGTCTGATACCCCTGGATATTTAGTTCCCAGTCCTGGTCACCCTGCAACCACATTTCTGTAATGGCCACTTGATCATATCCATTTGTACTGATTTGTGCCGTCAACTCATTCACTTTGTTTCGAACGCTACGTGCATTCAGGTAAAGTGTCTTTATGTTAGTCTTTCTTACCTGGACCCGATTTGTTAGTGCATTCCTTTGTTTGCATGCTCTGTCCCTTCCTGTCACAGACAGGTTATTCTTCCCCAGACCATCTCCTTGCACTGTGTTGACCACCTTCCCTTCTCATGCTTGTCACTTTTTTTACTCTGCCTGAGGTTAGATTCCAACCACCTTCTATACTCTCTGTTCTATTACGTGGTGTGGAAACTTTACGAACCTCTCCTGAGCCCTCGGCTCCTTTAACTAGTTGAAAGTCCTCATCATTAACCTGCACTCCTACCCTCTCCTTTACCTTTGATTTTCTAATTCTCCATACAACTGAACCCTCCCCCCTATTTAGTTTAAAGCCCTATCTACAGCCCTAGTTATACGATTCGCCAGGACTCTGGTCCCAGCGCGATTCAGATGAAGACCATCCCAACGGAACAGGTCCCCTTTTCCCCAATACTGGTGCCAATGTCCCATGAATTCAAACCCATTCCTCCCACACCAATCTTTGAGCCACGCATTTACCTCCTTAATCTTATTGACCCTGTGCCAATTCGCTCGTGGCTCAGGTAGTAATCCAGAGATTATTACCTTTTTTATTCTGCTTTTCAATTTAGATCCTAGCTTTTCATATTCCCTTCGCAGAACCTCAGTTCCTGTTCTTCCTATATCATTGGTACCTATGTGGACCATGACAACTGGGTCTTTACCCTCCCACTCCAAGTTCCTCTGCAGCCCAGATGAGATATCCTGAACCCAAGCACCAGGCGGGCAACACAACCTTCAGGATTCTCGATCCTAGTCACAGAGAACAGTGTCAATGCCCCTAACTATACTATCCCCAATTACAACTACATTTCTTTTTTCTCTCCCCACTTGAACGGCTCCCTGTACCACGGTGCTGTGGTCAGTTTGCTCATCCTCCCTGCAGTCCCCATCCCCATCCACACAGGGAGCAAGAATCTTGAACCTGTTGGACAGGTTCAGGGACTGAGGCTCCGGTAACACTACTCCCTGGATTCCTCTACCTGCCTCACTCGCAGCCACACCCTCTTGTCCCTGACCACCGTCTGAGTTCAAGGTAGTTTTTCTAAGGGGTGTTACTGCCTCCTGAAACACAGCGTCCAGGTAACTCTCCCCCTCCCTGATGTGTCGCAGTGTCCGAAGCTCAGAATCCAGCTCATCAACCCTGAGCCAGAGTTCCTCAAGCAACCAACACTTACTGCAGACATGCTCACTGGGAACCACAATGGGGTCCACCAGCTCCCACATCATGCAGGAACAACACATCACATGATCCTCCATTCTTATTGTATATGCTTAGTTTTTGCAGGAAAAACCTTATAAACAAAGCACTGAACCTACCCTGCCTCGCCCGTTTCCGCCTAAGCCCGTTGAGCCAAAGCCCTTCAGCCCTCACTCTGCTCCCTGCTCACTCCGCTGCCCGCTAACGACGCTGCCCGCTAACGACACTGCCCGCTCACCACGCTGCCCGCTGGATAGTGCGGCCTGCTTTTAAACCTACCGCGCGCTTAATACATTTTTCTTCCTTTTCCCAGGTCACCCCGCGCCCGGCAAACTTCCGCTTTTCCCTTAAACCCGTAAAAGAGAAACCCCGCGATAACGTAATGAAAATAAAGTTATTCCCTTACCCGTTTTATTGTATCACAAATCGCTCCTCTCAGCCTTGCTCCGGTTGAACAATGACCTTGGCTCCAGAATTGATTTCTGATCCATGCTGCAACTTTCAATAACTCTGTGGAACATCCTGTTTTGATAATCTGGTTTCTGTTCTGCTGTCACTGCCTCAATCGACCGATTCTATTCCATGCTTCCATTCTCTCACCTGAGTTCTGCTTCTCATCCCTCCTCGGTGTGTTTTCTGTGTCTATTGCACCTAACTCCACAGCCCTCCTTGAGTTGTGCTCTGTTCATCATCAATGTCCTCCAGTGTTCTGTGTTCAATCTCTCCTCCCACTGTATACACTCCCTCCCCTCCCTGTGCTGTATTGTACACCCTGCCTGATTCTCCCTAATGTCTGGGAAAGTTATTATTGTTCCATGCCCTATCTTTTCAATATTTCATGTTTCCGACAAGATGTACTTACTGCTTTATAGAATCATAGTATCATCGAATCCCGACAGTGCAGAAGAGGACATTCAGCCCATCGAGTCTGCACCGTGTCTCTGACTGAGTATCTTACCAGATCCCCTCTCCCCCACCCTATCAGCGTAACCCCACACATTTCCCATGGGGATCCACCTAACCTGCACATCTTTGGACACTAAGGGGCAATTTAGCACAGCTAATCTACCTAATCTGCACATCTTTGGACTATAGGAAGAAACCGGAACGCACAGAAGAAACCCACGCAGTCACAGGGAGAACGTGCAAACTCCGCACAAACAGTCACCCAAGGCTGGAATTGAACCAGGGCCCCTGGAGCTGTGAGGCATCAGTGCTAACCACTGTGCTACCTTTTGCCATGATCTTTCTGCTGATATGTGCTGTGGATCTTCCTCCCCACTTCTCCACTGTATACTGTTCCTGGTGTCCCCACTCATGCTACTCATTGTCCCCCTATACTGAGATTCCCCAATGCAAAACTAGATCATGTGACACCCCTTATGTTCCCTTGTGATCCCACACTTTCTCCGAACAATACCACTAAAAAGTCCGTTAGAATGATGAATAAATCTTGTTTACATATTATTCATCTTTATCTCCTCCTTTAGATTGACTTGCTTATACCGAGATGTAATGCTTTCCCTCCCTGCCTTACAGGGAAAATACTTCTCTTTATTTCTGTTTAATTTTCAAATGAATTTTGTTCAGTGCGTCTCCCTCAAGACGTCCTTACAACCTTCAGAATCCTTCTCCTGTCTTGTGTCAGTGTTGTTATTTTCTCTGTATTGTAATTGCAACTTCAAGACCATCCATACAGCGATTAATGGAACCCAAATATACACCAATGTCTACATTACTAATGAAACTATAACTATAAGAGCGACAAACCAAATCAATACTCACATAAATACTGGTTTAAACCTCATTAGGATTATGACATTGTACTTATGGGATAATTACTACTGCTCTCATCAAAAATAGATCAGCATTAATAATTTGCCTCTTTGCTTTATACCAGGCTGAAGGCAGTTGAAACAAGGAGGCATCACGACAGGCTTAGAGTGTACTTACATTGAAAAATGCAATTTATCGCTGTATTTCTTTAGTCAGTTAAATTAAGAGCGATATTTGCACTTTGCTAAGTGCAGGCTCCATTTCAGATAGTCTAGACCAATCGGTAGCCATATTTAATCAAGAAATATGGTCACCAATAATTAACAAACCAATCATCCATTTACAGAGTTTGCAAAACGCCATGGACAATAATGGAAAAGCGCCTTTCACCTCCCACCCCCCACCCTCCCAATCTCCCCCCCCCCCCCCCCCCCAGCCCAGTTCCATCCTGCCCCCCGTCATGCCCACCGACCTCTTCACAAAAAAAGGCAGGACCACCTAAACACAGCTTCTGCCTATAGCAATGTAGGAACAGGAGTAGGTCATTAAGCCCCTGTTAGCCATTTAATTGGATATGGTTGATCTGTATCTTAACTCCTGCTATGCTCCTAAATTCCATCACTTGAGCATATCAAAAATTGCTTTGATCTAAAAACTTTATGGGAAGAGAGTTCCAGGTTTGCACTAATTTTTTTTGTGTGAAGATGGGCCACCCTTAACTCTCTCACTTTCATTTGAAGGCTGTTTCTGAAACCACAGGTTCCAAGACAAATAATTTTGACACTCTTACACACAAATATGGAACCCCAAGTGAGAAAAGAGCATGCCCATAAAATCTCCAAAACTTCATGGCCAAGAACATTCATACCTTCTCCTGCTTCCCCTGGTTCTCACCCCTGCCCATCCCTCCCCTTCCCTCAAAGGTTCAAACTGGGAAGATGCAGTCTCAGAGCAACTTAAACCCCTGGGGTAGCAGGGAGAGCTGAGAGGTTCACAAAAACTATTCTCTGATTGGATCTCAATATTGACAATCTGAGGGTGAATGCAACTACTCTCCCAGACCTGGAGGATTTAAATGGCTGGAACTGAGACATCATTGATTTTGACTTAGTGTGTTTGAGAAGAAACTTCACAGGTAGCAGAAAATACATGTTAGATACGCTTGATAAAGATAACTGAGGTAAGTAGATACAATTCAAAGATAAGAGGGGGCGGGGGGAATTCACCAACATCCTCATCCTGAATGGAGCATCAGCCAGAAATCAGGATCCCTGACGGGCGTGAGGGCTGCCGGGATTCACCCGCCCCCTGACCTGTTGACCCCCATCGGGTTCCCATCCAGGGCAAGGGGCAACCCAATAATCATGTAAATGCCTTCATTTGAATGTTATTAGCGGGACTGACCCCAGATGTAGTGGGCAAGTGATATTCACCCATTCTCTCCAGCGGAAGTCACACGGGCATAATTTGGTGTTACTATTGAAAAGTGGGGACCTGGCAGCAAGGCATTCGAGGGGGAGCGAGGAGGTAAGTGTTCATTTCGAAACTTTTTAGTCTTGCTTGAGGGGTGAAGAGTATCTTACCCAGGCCCTATCTCCGTAACCTCATACATTTCCCATGGCTAATCCATCTAACCTACACATCTTGGAACACTGAGGGGCTATTTAGCCTGGCCAATCAATCAAACCCGCACCTCTTTGGAGTGTGGGAGGAAACCCACGCAGACACAGGGAGAATGTGCAAACTCCGCACAGACAGTGACCCAAAGCTGGAATTGAACCCTTGTCTCTGGAGCTGTGAGGCAGCAGTGCTAACCACTGTGCCACAGTGCCACGCTGGAAACATCAATACCAAGATTGTCCCAATCTCAAGCTGCTGCTTCCCCTCTGTCACAGTTGTAACCGGCCGCTACTATCACCCTTTAACTCAATTTCACTCAAAAAGGCATGTCAATGATCCACACACCCTCTCCTCTCTCTGGCCACAGTGTCCTCAGAGTTGTAGCCTGTTCTCCACCCTGTTCCCTGCTCTCTGTCACGCAGGGAGAGAGAGAGACCATGTTTCCCAGCCAGTATCATAGGACCCTCTTTCTTAGTTTGGGAGGTAATGATGCTTGTCGATAAAACTGGCCCAACTCACTCAATGGTTTGAATGAAACACTGTTTTAAAATCTCCTGGGAGGCTTTCTTTAGCCAGCAGGTTATTGATACCAGTTCTAGGAGACTCTCGGCTAGTCCAGAAGGATTGACAGCACTCTTGTGCAGAAACTGTGTTCAGGCTGTGCCACACCACTCCCTGTCAATATCAAGTTGAACTTCAATACAACCCACCGAGGGATAATACAAACTCAGCCAGAGCCCATGGAAATCAATCAATAATTAACCGAACACTCAGTGATGATCCCTATCAATAGAAGGGGCTATGGGGGACATTATTGTGGTTAACAAATGTTCCGCTGTGCAAAGTTAAGAGAGGGTGTTAGCTGGAGTATTTGGGTCAAAAAAAGGCAGAACTGGCATTAGGTGAAGGTGTGGAGATGCCGGCGTTGGACTGGGGTAAGCACAGTAAGAAGTCTCACAACACCAGGTTAAAGTCCAACAGGTTTATTTGGTAGCAAATACCATAAGCTTTCGGAGCAATGCTCCTTCGTCAGATGGAGTGGTCTCTGTTCTCAAACAGGGCACAGACACAGAAATCAAATTACAGAATACTGATTAGAATGCAAATCTCTACAGCCAGCCAGGTCTTAAATGCACAGACAATGTGGGTGGAGGGAGCATTCAACGCAGCTTGACTCCTGGACTTGCACAATTTCACAAGCTGTACTGTCTGGAGACAATACACATCTCTTTAACCTGTGTTGAATGCTCCCTCCACCCACATTGTCTGTGCATTTAAGACCTGGCTGGCTGTAGAGATTTGCATTCTAATCAGTATTCTGTAATTTGATTTCTGTGTCTGTGCCCTGTTTGAGAACAGAGACCACTCCATCTGACGAAGGAGCATTGCTCCGAAAGCTTATGGTATTTGCTACCAAATAAACCTGTTGGACTTTAACCTGGTGTTGTGAGACTTCTTATTAGGTGAAGGGGCAGTGCTCTGAAAGCTAGTGGCTCGTGCTACCAAATAAACCTGTTGGACTTTAACCTGGTGTTGTGAGACTTCTTACTGTGCCCACCCCAGTCCAACGCTGGGATCTCTACATAATGGCTCACAGATACAGGCATTGCATAAGCAGGTTTTGTGACTGGCACACTTTCTTCATGTAGACTTCTTCAATGAGCTAATTATGGTGATCTAAAGGTGACATGGTAGCACAGTGGTTAGCACTTCTGCCTCACAATGCCAGGGACCTGGGTTTGATTCCCAGCTTGGGTCACTGTTTGTGTGGAGTCTGCACGTTCTCCCCATGTCTGCATGGGTTTCCTCTGGTGCTCCGGCTTCCTGCCACAGTCTGAAAGATGTGCTGGTTAGGTGCATTGGCCGTGCTAAATTCTCTCTCAGTGTACCTGAACAGGCGCCAGAGTGTGCTGACTGGGGGATTTTCACAGTAACTTCATTGCAGTGTTAATGTAAGCCTACTTGTGACACTAATAAATAAACTTTATATTTTTGCATAACACTAAATTTTTTCAAATGGAATTAACACTCTTTTATGCTGTCATAGATTGATTCACAAAGGTTTTTCTTTCATTATAGTTTTTAGCACAGCGAGAATGAGTGAAATCTCTTCCTGGTAGCTTGTGTCATGACAGGATGTATTGGACGAAATCATGGTGTTTAGGAAGATTAACAGAACACAGCATGTTGCTGAAATTGATAGAAGTAGCAAAAGCTAAATCAACTGCATCCATTATCATTACTTAGGTCCAGCTGGAGTCTGCAATCTCATGGTGTACCCTATTAAACTTATTCATACATCTTTGGAATTTAACTAATTTTCCCAATGAAATTGCTGGAAGTGTGACTTGATGCATGATGAGGGATACTGAGAAACTGGGTCCTTGGTCAATGATAGGGCCAACATGTATCTCCTTTAAAAAAATCTGCAATTTCAGATAGAGATGAGGAGGGATTTCTTCTTTCAGAGAGAGGGCTGTTAGTATTTGGAATTCTCTTTCACACCAAGCAGAGGAGCTGGCTCATTGACCATATTCAAGGCTGAGTTGGATGGATTTTGATTGACAAGGGAGTCAAGGGTTATGGGGGACAGGCAGGAAAGTGGGGTGAAGGCTGCCATGACCTTACTGATTGGTGGAGCAGGCAGGAGGGGCAGAATGGCCCAACTCTGCTCCTAGTTCTCAGGTTTTTGTGCTATAGGATTCAGAAATAAACAGAGGAAGATCAAAGAAGGTGGGTGAATTGGAATGGGTGAATTCAATGTCACGTCAGGTACAGGAGGAGAAAGGTGGACAGTGGAATAAGAGAGCCAAAAGAGACAAAGGGGAAGAAGAAGGTTGAAATTTAAATTGACATTTTTAGAAAGTCCAATAATCCACAAACTGAAGGATTATAATTCACTTTCTGGGTGCGAGAGATTGATTGGCAGTCATTAACAGTTGTTCATTTGTAAATGGGCTCTTAATCTCTGAATGATCAGATTTAACTGTCTGAGGCGGGTTTAATGGGAAATTGACCTGGAAGTGCAGCAAATTCATTGAAGTCAGGGTCAAATGAAGTTTTTGTGAAGTTAAAAGCTGAGCGACCCAACTCACTCAGCACCTGGTGGTGTTTTACAATTCACATTGTGGCAATTCACAGGGTATCTCTTTCTCAGCACAAGTGCTCGTTGGTTAGTTACATTATTTATTATTTATTTTATGTTTATTTTATTTATTAGTCACAAGTAGGTTTCCATTAACACTGCAATGAATTAACTGTGAAAATCCCTCAGTCGCCACACTCCGGCGCCTGTTCGGGTAAACTGAGAGAGAATATAGCATGGCCAATGAACCTAACCAACATGTCTTTGGAATGTGGGAGGAAACCGGAGCACCCGGAGTAAACCCACACAGACACGGGGAGAATGTGCAAATTCCAGCAAACAGACAGTGACCCAAGCCGGGAATCGAACCTGGGTCCCTGTGTCAATCAAATGCTTTTCATGCCTGCAAAATCTGATCTATTATCTTTGTTAAACCCTCTAGGAACATTTCTCCAGTTACTGTAGATTATCTAATATATTTTCATAATTACAATCACATGATTGTCAGGACGAATTTCAGTCGGACCCAAAACAGGCACCAATCAGCACATTCTGTTTAATCCGAGCAGCACATCAACTTGGTGCTGCCTTCGGATTCTCACCATTGACCAGTGCTGACTGGACACTACACTGGCTACATGTTTCAGGAGCAGTAATGGGGTGAGTTGCTCACACCAGTTAAAGCTAGCCGACACTACTTAAAGAGTATTTGCACTGGTGAGGCTGGAACAGGTGCTGGGAGCTGTCATATAAGAGTCACTCTGACTTGAGATAAGCAGAAGAGAGAATAGGCCACAATGTTTTCAGATTCGCTTGTGGAAGAGATGGAGAAATGTCCTGTTGTTCTACATTCACCAGGGGGCAAGAAGTTCTCCAGAAACATGCTCAAGAGACATTGGGAGCAAATTCTTTTTTCAAAAAATTCGTTCATGGGATGTGGGCGTCGTTGTCTGATCCAGAGGGCATTTAAGAGTCAACCACATTGCTGTTGGTCTCGAGTCACATGTAGGCTAGACCAGATAAGAATGGCAGATTTCCTTCCCTGAAGGACATTAGTGAACCAGATGGGTTTTTACATGGTTTCATTTACATGTCATCATTTTAATTCCAGATTTTTTATTGAATTCAAATTTCACCATCTGCTATGGTAGGATTCAAACCATGGTCCCCAGAGCATTATCCTGGGTCTCTGGATTACTAGTCCAGTGACAATACCTCTACGCCATTGTCTCCTCTGATTCACAAAGGTTAATGCCAGAAGCCAAACCAGGGCCCAGATGCAGTACAGAAAGAACAAAGAACAGTACAGCACAGAAACAGGCCCTTCGGCCCACCAAGTCTGTGCCCACACAGATGCCTAATCTAATCTAATATTTTCTTGCCTCTCTGAGGTCCATATCCCTCTATTCGCTGTCTATTCATGTACCTATCCAGATGCCTCTTGAACGTTGTTATAGAATCTGCTTCCACCACCTCCTCCGGCAGCGCGTTCCAGGCATTCACCACCCTCTGTGTGAAAAACTTGCTTCTTCCATCTCTTTAAACTTTCCCCCCTTCACTTTCAACCTCTGCCCCCGAGTAATTGACCCTTTGACCCTGGGAAAAAGACTCTGACTATCCACTCTATTCAAGCCTGTCTTGTAAACCTCTATCAGGTCCCCCCTCATCCTCCAACGCTCTGATGAAAACAATCCAAGTTTGTTCAACCTTTCTTCATTGTCCATATCCTCCAAACCAGGCAACATCCTGGTAAATCTCTTCTGCAGCCTTTCCAATGCATCAACATCCTCCCGGTAGTGTGGTGACCAGGATTGTACACAATACTCCAAATGCAGCCTAACCAAAGTCTTATACAGCTGCAACATGATTTTCCAATTCCTGTACTCAACGCCCCAACCAATGAAGGCCAGCGTGCCATTCGCCTTCTTAATCACCTTGTCCACCTGAGTTGTCACTTACAGGGAACTGTGGATCTGCACACCTAGATCCCTCTGTGTGCTAATGTTTCTAAGGGCTCTGCCATTTACTGTATAAATGGTAGGAGTTCAATGACCTCACACAAATGGTGAAGTTCAGTAAATGCATTTTCAAATGCCAGACCCTACCAACGGCACAATCAGACTCTGTTCAGTTTACCACAGACCCATCATTTACTTACCGATAATCTCTGTACCTGCACCTCACCTTCTCAGACTTAGCTTTGCCGTACCCCTCACACCTACATTTCACAACTTGCACACATTGGCAGCTATTCAACAATTCATATGACAATCAAATCAACCAGGCAGACCTAAGGGCACTCACTAAACATTTCCCTCTCTTTTGAAGGTCCAGTTGGCACACAATTAGAGACAGAAAGGAGGAAGACACCACATCCTGACCTCCATGGAAGAGGCAGCACTGGGAATATTAATATAAAAGCTAAAATACTGACGATGCTGAAATCTAAAGTCAAAACAGAAAGTGCTGGAAGTGCTCAGCATGTCTGTCTGCAGCTGTGGAGAGAGAAACAGTTGATATTTTGAATATGACTCTTCCTAATTATTCCCATAGTCGGGATATCCATCACGGAGGCTGTGGTCAACAATGAGCTTGAAAATACTGAAGTTGGCGGGATCCTTAAACCCAATCCACCTTCACAGCCCATCATCTCAAAACCCATAGTCCCTTATGATTTGAAAGTTGCAGGTGGTGTGAGCATGTACTTTTAACTTTCCCTCTCTCTCCCAAACCCAAACCTTACCTTTGTGTCTTTTTCCTTACAGGTAAGAAAAGAAACCTGGCCAACCAGCAGCAGAAATGTAAGAAGACATAGATGATGAAGACCCAGCGATGTTGATTGATTTTACAATCACTGCCTCCAGCTCAGACACTGCTCACTGACGCTATGCATTATTTGAAGATCATCATAGAGGTGGAATTTACATGGACCGCGACACCCGGCACGGGGTGACCTGCTGACACACCAGTGGGCAAGTTCTACCCAGCCATTTCGGCAGAGGATTCAGCATTTCGAGGGCACTACCTACAGAAGACGACTGTTGGTTCTGGAGAATGTTTGGTGGATTGGAGAGCCTGCCAAAAGCCTTCAGTCAATGTCAAGGAGCAGGAAGGAGTCTAGGAGCAACTCGGCAAAAGGCTTTGCACAGAGGTTGGAACCCACCCTTTCCGTTGCTGGAGTGATAGGACAATTGTGAACACAATTGCAATACAACTTCTAATGACATTGGGCCTGATTTTACCATTTTCATTCTAAGTGCTGAATCTGGGCGTAATGCAGATCCGACTTGGAAATCTGGTTTCAGGTGCCCCATACGCACTCAGACTGAAAAAACAAATCACCAGTCCCATTCGCGCTGCGGGCGGGGCTTAGCGCGTCTGGAACGATCGGAGCGCTGAACAGCGCATGCGCAGTTAGAAAAAAATTCAAAAAAGCGCGCTCGTGTCAGATCGCCGCAGAAAACAGAGAAAACAGCCCGGAAGCGAAAAGCGGGAGCAAGGGTGCACACAGACATCATTGGCCCCCTTACCCACCCCCCCCACTACCCACACACATCACTGTCCCCCTTACTCACCCCCCCCACTACCCACACACATCACTGTTCCCCTTACCCACCCCCCCACTACCCACACACATCACTGGTCCCCTTATCCACGCCCCCCACTACCCAGACCGATTGCCACCCCTGCCCCCCTCCCCCCCACCGATCGCCCACAGAGTGGCAGTGGACCCCCCAGCTCCCCCCACGCCCCCAGCAGAGATATTTCCCCCCCACCAGAGATCCGTCTGCCCCCCCCAACAGAGGTCCATCTGCCCCCACCTGAGATACATCTTACCCCCTCCTCCCCCCCCTCCGACAATGATCTGGCCTCATTCATCCCCCCCCCAGAGAATGGTCTGGCCTTACTCACCCCACCCCCCAGAGGAACATCTGACCCGCCTCCTCCTCTCTCCCCACCAGACAACGAATGGCCCTCCCTCTCCCCCCCCCCCGCACCCCACCAGAGATACATCTGACCCGCCTCCCCCTCCCCCCCCCCCACCAGACAACGATCTGGCCTCAGTCCCCTCCACCCCCCCCTCCAACCAGAGAATGATCTGACCCGCCTCCCTCCTCTCCCCGCCCCCCCACCACTGATCTGAGTCAGGGAGCCGCTGGAAGCTTGGAACGCGCTCTTCAGCAGCTGGAGCGCCCGATTCAGACTTTTATTCAGCAGGTCCGTTACGGCGCAGTTCCGGATTGGCAAACGTGGTGGTAAAGGGGGAAATGCTGATAAAGTTGGGCGGGCAGTTCATTAATTCAATTTAAATGCATGCAAATGCATTTAAATCGCCGTTGCGCATGTTTCGGGCGTGAAGCGGATCGCCGCCATTCCCAGGTTTCGGTAAAGTGGCAATCTGTGCGGGCGCGGCTCGCGTTAATGGCCTCTCACCTGACTTTACCACGTTTTTGCGCCCGTTCCGCAATGGTAAAATCGGGCCCAATGTGTCTGCTTCTATTGTAACATGAATAGTTTACCCCGAGTAGGCTTGGTTCTGCGGTGAATGCTGAGTCTGGAGACTCGCAACGTCAGCTTGTTGCCATGCAGTTCCAGACTGTGCCTCAGCAGAGAAATGGAGTCAGTGCTATAGGGCAGAATTTGAAGACAATAGTTTTATTCTTTCTAAACATCTTACCTGCAAGATGTTTTATCATAAACTTAAGATCACTCACAATTCTGTTTCGCGTGCCCTTATTTGCGCCAAGTCCCATTCACCTATCATTTCTATGCTCATCGACTTACCTTGGCTCCTGGAATTTTAAAATTCTGATCCTATTTTTCAAACCCTCCATGGTCTCACACCCCACCTCTTTAATCTCCTCCAGCTCAAAACCTTCTGAGATGTTTGCCCTCATCTAATTTTGGCAGCTTGAGCATCCCCAATTTAAATTGTACTGCTATTGGTGGCTCTGTCTTCAGCTGCCTAGGCCCTCAGGGCCTCCACCTCTCTGACTCTGCACCTCCTTCACTATATCCCTCCTTCAAGTCTTTCTCTTTGCCCTAATGTCACCTCGTATCGATCAGTGACTAATTTCGTATTCCAATGTTTCTATGGTGTGCCTTAAGATATCTTGTTGGGTTAAAGGTGCTAATATGAATATAAATTGTTGTTCTTATCCAATCTTGCATGCTGGACATGCAGCCAGACAAATCAGAGGTCGTGAAAGGATCGAGAAAAGCAACAAAAAAAGTGGGCTACGATATCGAGAGGTCAAATAAGTTGCATTGCTGGATGCTTCGGACCTGAATGATTTGCTTTGCTTCAGATCACTAGAAATGTGAGGCAGGATCTTCTGCTCTAGAGGTCATAGAGTCATAGAGGTTTACAGCACGGAAACAGGCCCTTCAGCCCAACTTGTCCATGCCGCCCTTTTTTTTTAAACCCCTAAACTAATCCCAGTTGCCCGCATTTGGCCCATATCCCTCTATACCCATCGTACCCATGTAACTGTCTAAATGCTTTTTCAAAGACAAAATTGTACCCGCCTCTACTATTGCCTCTGGCAGCTCGTTCCAGACACTCACCACCCTCTGTGTGAAAAAATTGCCCCTTTGGACACTTTTGTATCTCTCCCCTCTCACCTTAAACCTCTGCCCTCTAGTTTTAGAGAAACAGCTCTCGTGGCAGTGCTGGGCTAGTTCTTGTGCCCAACTGAGTGACCCAGTGCCAACCCCAGTGAAAAGTCCCAGAGGCAGCCTTATTTGCAATTTTAAGTGTTACTTGGGAACTCATTGTTGGAAAGGGGGAGAGGGAGGTGGGGGAGGAAATGGCTGATGTTGTAGGAATCAGACATACGACCTTTCCAAAACTGCGTTTGACAAGAGGCTTTTTTGTCGATGGAAGTCCATTACACAGGTGTGAGAAGATGTTTCTGTAGCGTGTCAATGACGTCTTGCATAATGAACTATTGATCTTCCTGTTCACTGTACCTTCTTCAATCATCTTTCTCTTCCTTCTTTGCTCCTTGCTCCCTCTCTCCTCCGTGCTGAGATTAAAAGCACAGCTACATAATTCTGCCAAGCTTTCAACTGCCTCTCAGTGTGTAACTCACTTCAAATTGTTTTTGTCACCTCAATTCTTCGTATTACTGCCTGATAACATTCTCCAGTCTACATTAACTCTTACACTCGATCCTCAAATCCATCTGACCTGGTATACCTTTTAAAGGTATTTTAAAAATTTGGGCGGCATGGTGGCACAGTGGTTAGCACTGCTGCTTCACAGCTCCAGGGACCTGGGTTCGATTCCCGGCTCGGGTCACTGTCTGTGTGGAGTTTACACGTTCTCCCCGTGACTGCGTGTGTTTCCTCCGGGTGCTCCAGTTTCCTCCCACAGTCTGAAAGATGTGCAAGCCGCATAGATTGACATGCTGAATTGCCACTTAGTGTCACTAGATGCAGGTTAGGGGGATTAGCAGGGGTAGTTGCATGGGGTTGTGGGGATCGAGCAGGTGGTGGGTCTGGGTAAGATGCTCTGTTGGAGAGTCGGTTCCTCCCACAGTGTGAAAGACGTGCTGGTTAGGTGCATTAACCCGAACAGGTGCCGGAATGTGGCAACTAGGGGAATTACATTGCAGTGTTAATGTAAGCCTTACTTGTGACACTGATAAATAAACTTTCCAATAAGTTGAAAATTGAGGTTTAAAAAAACTAAATACAAGCATTGTGCTGAAAGCATCACTCCCATTTTAATAACCGTGGCTTGGTTTTTTATACACTGCTTGTAGATCATCTCAGATTTAACACCATAATACAGCCGACTGGAGGATTTGACATCACTATCAATGTTACCTTGTACAATATTTATGTGTGGGTGTAACGTTTACACAGGAACCCATAAAAAATGAATGAGTTTACACCAGCAGCAAATTAAATAGGGGAGGTGGTGGCGGAATGGTATTGTCACTTGACTTGTAGTCTAGAAACCCGGGGTCACGATGGGTTCAAATCCTGCCATGGCAGATGGTGAGGTTTTAATTCAATAAAAATCTGGAATCCAAAAAGCCTAATGATGACCATGAAACAATTGTCGATTGTCTTTAAAGCCTATTTGGTTCGCTAATGCCCTTTGGGGAAGGAAATCTGCCTTCCTCACCCACTCTGGCCTACATGTGACTCCAGACCCATAGCAAAAGCCCTCTGAAATGGCGTATCAAATCACTCAGTTCAGGAGCAATTAGGGATGGGCAATAAATGCTGGCCCAGCCAGCGACACTGAATGAACAAGGAGCAGAATAAGAGTATGATAGGCAGTCAGACATGAACTTGGCTCATCTGTTTGTCCTTCCATGTCTAAATACAGCAGAATTTGAGTGACAGAATTGAACTAGTTCTAATATCTTAAATTATATTTAATTTGGATCATTTTGAGTTCATGGAGTTTTTTTTAACTCAGACGTGTAAGAAAGTAAATATGCACCTGTTGCTCGGCACAAGTACAACTCCATTCTGATCTTGTACTTCATAAAATGTTGATTCTAGTTTGGTTGTAGAAGTCACCCAGCATGTTAACCAACCTCAGCGGCAGCCTGCCTTTAGCCACTGATCTTCCAGTCTCGCCGACATTATGGCATTTTGCATGGCTGGTCCACCCTGCTGCTGGGGAACCTGCCACGCCGGGGCGTGGGGGAAGGTCGCCTTCAACGGGACTAGAAGATCGCGGCAATGGGAATGGTCGGAGAATCCCACCCACCATCAAGAACAACAATGAGTTGAGACCCAGACAACAGAGTTTTGGACAACCTAAAGTTCACAGAGTCATCATCATCATCATCATGGAAAAAAGGCTTTGCCTGTTTGTAAAACAATTGTCCTGAATTCACAGGAATGGCGAAGTTAGTGACAAATGTCATAAATCCTGCAATTGATTTGATTTGATTTGATTTGATTTATTATTGTCACATGTATTAACATAGTGAAAAGTATTGTTTCTTGCGTGCTATACAGACAAAACATACCGTTCATAGAGAAGGAAAGGAGAGGGTGCAGAATGTAGTGTTACAGTCATCGCCAAACCTGTAAAAGATTGAATTAGAGAATTGTTAGAGGATTTATAAAAGTTAAAGTTTTAAAGAGGTATGCTGGGCACAGCTTGCAAGAAGTCTCCACGCTCCTGCGCCATCTTGAATTGTATACCTTGCCTCGTGACAAACTTGGTGCGGCCACCGTGAGAATGTAGCGGGTGTGTAATGGCACTTGAACAACGCCGGGAAGAGTCGGTGCGGACTCGATAAGCTCAATGGGCTCTTTCTGCACTGTTGGAATTCTAAAACTACAGCACAATTTGAGGGAGAATGGATTGGAGTAAGCTCATCAAACATAGCAACTGATCTTAGAAACTAGAAGCAGGAGGAGGCCATTCGGTCCTTTGAGCCTGTCCGCCATTCATTATGATCATGGCTGATCATCAAATTCAATATCCTGAACCTCTTTCCCCCATATCCCTCGATCCCTTTAGCCTCAAGAGCGATATCTAATTTCTTCTTGAAATCAGACAATGTTTTGGCCTCAATGACGTCTTGCATAATGAACTATTTCTGTGGTAATGAATTCCACACATTCACCACCCTCTGGGTGAAAACGTTTCTCCTCACGTCGTGAATGTAGCCCAATCCATCACGCAAACCAACCTCCCATCCATTGACTCTGTTAAAACTTCCCGCTGCCTCAGAAAACGAGCCAGCATAATTGAGGACCCCACGCACCCTGGACATTTTCTCTTCCACCTTCTTCCGTTGGGAAAAGGATACAAAAGTCTGAGGTCCCGTACCAATGATGGAAAAGGATGAGTGGTGTCCCAAGGGTAAGGTGTTGGATTGGGGGAAGGCTAACTTTAGTGGGATTAGGCAGAAATTGGCAGCTCTTGATTGGGAGAGGCTGTTTGAGGGTAAATCCACATCTGGCATGTGGGAGTCTTTTAAGGGACAGTTGTTAGGGCTACAGGATAGGCATGTGCCTGTAAAAAAGAAGGATAGGAAGGATAGGATTCGAGAACCGTGGATAACCAGGGAAATTGAGGGACTGGTCAAAAAGAAAAGAGAGGCGTATGTTAGGTCCAGGCAGCTAAAAACGGAGGGAGCTCTGGAGGAGTACAAAGAAAGTAGGAAAGAACTCAAATGGGGAATTAGAAGGGCAAAAAGGGGTCACAAAATGTCCTTGGCAGACAGGATTAAGGAGAATCCCAAGGCATTTTATTCATACGTTAGGAACAAAAGGGTTGTCAGGGAAAAAATCGGACCTCTCAGGGACAAAAGTGGGGAATTATGCTTGGAGCCCAAAGAAGTAGGGGAGATCCTAAATGAATACTTTGCGTCGGTATTCACAAAGGAGAGGGATGTGTTGACTGGAAATGTCTTGGAGGGGAGTGTTGAACCGTTGGAGAAAATCTCCATTACAAGGGAGGAAGTGTTAGGTTTGTTAGAGAATATAAAGACTGACGAATCCCCAGGGCCTGATGGAATCTATCCAAGGCTGCTCAGGGAGACGAGAGATGAAATCACTGGGCCTCTGACGCAAATCTTTGTCTCGTCACTGGACACAGGTGAGGTCCCAGAGGATTGGAGGATAGCTAATGTGGTCCCGTTATTTAAGAAGGGTAGGAAGGATAACCCGGGTAATTATTGGCCGGTGAGCTTGACGTCCGTGGTGGGGAAGTTGTTGGAGAAGATTCTTAGAGATAGGATGTATGCGCATTTAGAAAGGAATAAACTCATTAACGATAGTCAGCATGGTTTTGTGAGAGGGAGGCCATGCCTCACTAACCTGGCGGAGTTTTTTGAAGAAGTGACCAGAATGGTTGACGAAGGAAGGGCCGTGGATGTCGTCTATATGGACTTTAGTAAAGCGTTTGACAAAGTCCCTCATGGTAGGCTGGTGAAAAAGGTTGGATCTCACGGGATAAAGGGGGAGGTGGCTAGATGGGTGGAGAACTGGCTTGGTCACAGAAGACAGAGGGTGGTAGTGGAAGGGTCTTTTTCCGGCTGGAGGCCTGTGACTAGTGGTGTTCCGCAGGGCTCTGTATTGGGACCTCTGCTGTTTGTGATTTATATAAACGATCTGGAAGAAGGTGTAACTGGGGTGATCAGTAAGTTTGCGGATGACACAAAATTGGCAGGACTTGCAGATAGTGAGGAGCATTGTCAGAACCTACAGAAGGATATAGATAGGCTGGAAATTTGGGCCAAGAAATGGCAGATGGAGTTCAATCCTGATAAATGCGAAGTGATGCATTTTGGTAGAAATAATGTCGGGAGGAGCCATACGATAAATGGCAGAACCATAAAGGGTGTAGATACGCAGAGGGACCTGGGTGTGCAAGTCCACAGATCCTTGAAGGTGACGTCACAGGTGGAGAAGGTGGTAAAGAAGGCATATGGCATGCTTGCCTTTATAGGACGGGCATAGAGTAGAAAAGTTGGGGTCTGATGTTGCAGATGTATAGAACGTTGGTTCGGCCGCATTTGGAATACTGCGTCCAGTTCTGGTCGCCACACTACCAGAAGGACGTGGAGGCTTTGGAGAGAGTGCAGAGGAGGTTTACCAGGATGTTGCCTGGTATGGAGGGGCTTAGTTATGAGGAGAGATTGGGTAAACTGGGGTTGTTCTCCCTGGAAAGACGGAGGATGAGGGGAGACTTAATAGAGGTGTATAAAATTATGAAAGGCATAGATAGGGTGAATCGTGGGAAGCTTTTCCCCAGGTCGGTGGTGACGTTCACGAGGGGTCATAGGTTTCAAGGTGAAGGGGGGGAGGTTTAACACTGATATCAGAAGAACATATCTTACACAGAGGGTGGTGAGGGCCTGGAATGCGCTGCCGGGCAAGGTGGTGGAGGCAGGCACGCTGGGAACGTTTAAGACTTATCTAGATAACCACATGAACGGAGTGGGAATGGAGGGATACAAAAGAATGGTCTAGTTTGGACCAGGGAGCGGCACGGGTTTGGAGGGCCGAAGGGCCTGTTCCTGTGCTGTATTGTTCTTGGTTCTTTGTTCTTGACTCAAGAACAGCTTCTTCCCTGCTGCCATCAGACGTTTGAGTGGACCCACCTTGCATTAAGTTGATCTTTCTCTACACCCTAGCTATGACTGTAACACTACATTCTGCACTCTCTCCTTTCCTTCTCTATGAATGGTATGCTTTGTCTGCATAGCGCGCAAGAAACAATACTTTTCACTGTCTGTTAATACATGTGACAATAATAAATCAAATCAATTCAAATCAAATCACCTCAGTTCTAAAAGGTTTACCCCTTATCCTCAAACTATGACCCTGTGGTGAACCATAGATGGTTACCACTATGGGTACTGAACCATAGATGGTTATCACTATGGGTACTTGTACATATGTTACTCTTGTTACTGTTGGGGTTAGGGTTGGGGTGTTCCACCTGTTAGCATTGTTCTGTGGTACACTCCGTTTGGCTCCGCCTTCCTATCGGAGTATAAAGGTCACTGCACTTCCTCGTGACCCTTTAGTCTGGGATTGTATTGTTAAGCAGTATGCTCCATTCTTGTTGCAAATAAAAGCCTTTATTTCCCGGGTACAATCTAGCCTCCCGAGTGGATTAATCGCGCATCAATTTTATTCGCAACAAATTTTGTTCTGAAAAAAAAATGGAGCAGATGCTGAAACCCGATCGGCTCACCTTACATCTGCGTGCCGCTGGAGCATCGAACACTTTCGACCATTGGTTAAAGTGTTTGCTGGATTATATCGACGCCTCAACAGCAGTCCAAAACGACGCCGACAGATTGCGGGTCCTCCACGCAAGGGTAAGCGACACTGTGTATGCAACAATCCATGATTCCCAAGACTACAAAGAGGCCAGCGAATTACTCAAGAAGCTGTACCATAAACCGCCAAACGAGATTCATGCTCGTCACCTACTAGCCACTCGACGGCGGCAGCCCGGCGAAACGACGGGACAGTACCTGCGCGAACTTCAGCAGCTAGCCAGAGCCTGCAATTGCAAGCCTGTGTCGGCTACTCAATACACTAACGATCTGATCCGAGATGCGTTCGTGGCGGGAATCGGCTCATCCTATATCCGCCTGCGGCTGCTAGAGCAAGGTGACTTGGACCTAGCTAAGACGGTAGAATTGGCTGATGAGATGGAAACGGCCTCCAGAAGTCTTGAAACTTACCCCACCGACCACGTGGGAACATCGTGGCAAGTACAGCCACCGACTCAACTCTACCTGGCGGCTCCTAGGAACTGCGCGATCATGCTTTCAAACTCGGACCTGACGGCTGCGGCAGCTCCAGGAGGCCCACGGTGCTATTTCTGTGGATTGGCGAAGCACCCTTGCCAGAGATGTCCGGCCAGGACGGTATTTTGCTCTGCTTGTCGGAAGAAAGGGCACTATGCAAAAGTGTGCCGAGCAAAGCCCCCTTCGCAGCCAAGCAGTGCTGCGTGTGACTTCCCAGGATCTGTCTCCTCGTCTCCAGCTTCGTCGAGGTCTTCAACCACGTGCGATTCACGGGCACCGCCATTCTTGATGACGACGACGCAAGACACGTGCGACCTGCGGGTGCCGCCACTTTCAACGCCATCGACCACGTGCGATCCATGGGCGCAGCCATTTTGGTCGACACCGGCCGCAGACGACCAGCAAGGGTCCTCGTCGTCGACCATCTCAGCTGCCTGCAGTTGCACTCGGGATCCAACAGTGGCGTCAATCATCCTGGACCAGGCCACGCCTCACAGACTCGACAAGCCCATGATGGACATGGAGGTAAACGGACGCCTGACACATTGTCTGTTTGACAGCGGGAGCACGGAGAGTTTCATCCTTCCGGATACCATGAAATGGTGCGCTCTCCGCGTGCAAACTGTCAGGCAGATAATATCTATGGCATCGAGGTCCCGATCTGTTACCGTTCTTGGGAGCTGCGTGGTAACTCTAATGGTGCGGGGCACAGTTTATGAGAACTTCAGGCTCCTCGTGTTACCGCACCTTTACGCTCCGGTACTCCTGGGGCTAGACTTTATGGTCCACCTGAAGAGTGTGACCCTGCAGTATGATGGGCCACTCCCTCCACTTTCGGTGGGAGAACCGCAGCCTCCAAATTGCCCAGCGGGCTCCATGTGCAATCTCTCGACACTCAAAATTACCCGCCTTCCTTATTTGAAAATCTCGTGCCAGGCTGCAAGCCCATCGCAACTAAAAGCAGGCATTACAGCGTTGAGGATCGGATCTTTATTCGATCTGAGGTTCAGCGGCTCCTCAGGGAAGGGATCATTCAACCTAGCACTAGCCCATGGAGAGCACATGTCGTGGTGGTCAAGACTGGAGACAAGCCCCGGATGGTCATAGACTATAGTCAGACCATTAATAGGTACACGCAGCTGGACGCGTACCCTCTCCCGCGCATATCTGACATGGTCAACCAGATTGCGCAGTACCGGGTGTTCTCCACCATTGAATTGAAGTCAGCCTACCACCAGCTCCCCATTCGCCCAGAGGACCGAAAAAACACGGCCTTTGAGGCGGATGGCTGTCTCTACCACTTCTTAAGGGTCCCTTTTGGCGTCACGAATGGGGTCTCGGTCTTCCAGCGTGAGATGGACCGAATGGTGGACCAAAACGGGCTACGGGCTACCTTCCTGTACCTGGACAACGTCACTATCTGCGGCCATGACCAGCAGGACCACGACGCCAACCTCCTGAAGTTTTTACGCACTGCGACTCTCCTGAACCTGACCTATAACAGGGAGAAGTGTGTATTCAGCAAGCACCACCTAGCAATCCTCGGATACGTGGTGGGAAACGGGGTCATCGGCCCCGATCCAGACCATATGCGTCCCCTCCTTGAATTTCCCCTACCCACTAGCATCAAAGCACTGAGGAGATGCTTAGGCTTCTTCTCGTATTACGCACAGTGGGTTCCCAATTATGCGGACAAAGCCCGTCCGCTCATAAAGTCTACCTCTTTTCCCCTGGCAGCAGAGGCTCGCTTAGCCCTTGAAGGGATAAAAGCTGACAACGTGAAAGCCACGATGCACGCTGTCGATGAGTCCATCCCCTTCCAGGTGGAGAGTGATGTATCTGATTTCGCCCTGGCCGCCACACTTAACCAGGCGGGCAGGCCCGTCGCCTTTTTCTCTCGCACCCTCCAAGGCCCTGAAATTCGGCACTCCTCTGTGGAGAAAGAGGCTCAGGCCATTGTGGAGGCTGTACAGCATTGGCGCCATTATTTGGCTGGAAAACGATTTACTCTGCTCTCGGACCTGCGGTCCGTGGCATTCATGTTCAACAACACGTTAAGGGGAAAAATTAAGAATGATAAAATCTTGAGGTGGAGAATCGAACTCTCCACCTACAACTATGATATCATGTACCGTCCGGGGAAGCTCAATGAGCCCTCAGATGCCCTGTCGCGTGGAACATGTGCCAGTGTGCAGGAGGACCGGCTACAGGCCCTCCACAATGATCTCTGCCATCCGGGGATCACTCCGCTCTTCCATTTTGTAAAGGCCCGGAATCTGCCCTACTCCATAGAAGATGTCAGGTCGATAACTCGAAGCTGCCAGGTATGTGCTGAATGCAAGCCGCACTTCTCCCGACCTGACAGGGCACACCTCATTCAGGCCACTCACCCTTTTGAATGACTGAGTGTTGATTTCAAGGGCCCCCTTCCTTCGACAGATCGGAATGTGTATTTCCTCAACGTGGTTGACGAGTACTCCCGATTCCCTTTTGCCATTCCCTGTTCCGACATGTCCGCTGCCACGGTCATCAAAGCCTTGCGGAGTCTTTTTACCCTGTTCGGCTACCCCAGTTATATCCACAGTGATAGGGGTTCGTCGTTTATGAGCGACGACTTGAGGCAATACCTGCTCTCTAAAGGAATTGCCTCAAGTAGGACTACGAGTTACAACCCCAGGGGTAACGGGCAGGTCGAAAGAGAAAACGCTACAGTCTGGAAGGCTGTCTTACTGGCGTTAAGGTCTAGGGGTCTTCCAGTCTCCCGTTGGCAAGAGGTACTTTCTGATGCGCTCCATTCAATCCGGTCCCTCCTGTGTACGGCAACCAACGCTACCCCACATGAGCGGATGTTTGCCTTCCCTAGGAAGTCTTCCTCTGGGACCTCACTGCCATCTTGGTTGACGTACTCAGGACCTGTCCTCCTGCGGCGGCATGTTAGGACCCGCAAGTCCGACCCTTTGGTTGAACGGGTCCATCTCCTCCACGCCAACCCTCAATATGCCTATGTAGCATATCCTGACGGGCGAGAGGACAGGGTCTCTATCCGAGATCTGGCGCCTGCAGGGGACCTGGAAACCCCCGTCGCTCCCGCACCCCTGGTTCCTTTGCCCATTCTCTCCCCTCCTGACACGGCACGGGCAGTATCGGGACCTCCACTTAATCCTCTTACTCCCGTGTACAGCTTGCCTGAGTCCAGGAGATTGTCGCCACCTCGAGGTCCACCCGTGTGTGAGGAACTGGAGGATTCACTGGACACCACCTTGGAGAGAGGGACACCACGGTCACCAGAACCGGCACTGCCGCCAGTGCTGCGGAGGTCGCAGAGACGGTGCGGACCTCCGATACGACTGAACTTGTAAATACGTGGACAGTTCGTACTGATTTTTTTGCCCCACCGGCCTTTGTTTTTAAAGGAGGGGTGAATGTGGTGATCCATAGATGGTTACCACTATGGGTACTGAACCATAGATGGTTATCACTTTGGGTACTTGTACATATGTTACTCTTATTACTTTTGGGATTAGGGTTGGGGTGTTCCACCTGTTAGCATTGTTCTGTGGTACACTCCGTTTGGCTCCGCCTTCCTATAGGAGTATAAAGGTCACTGCACTTCCTAGTGGCCCTTTAGTCTGGGATTGTATTGTTAAGCAGTATGCTCCATTCTTGTTTCGAATAAAAGCCTTTATTTCCCGGGTACGATCCAGCCTCCCGAGTGAATTAATCGCGCATCAGACCCCGAGTTCTGGACTCTCCCACCATTGGGGACATTCTTTCTGAATCTGTCCTGTCTAACCATCAGGCATGGCCTCCTGTCTGTAAGTAAAACTCACGTTGGTGTGAAGCTGTTCAGGCCTGGAAGGGTTTTGAATAGACAGGTTTAGGTGGAAAAGTGATCTTTGCCTTCCTCCTTCCCATAGAACCTGTGTGACATTCATGGAAACCAGTGGCTACTCGTCTTTGGCTGTTCAAGCAGACTCTCATCCCTGTGCTATGTCTCACCTCACAGAATCATAAACTAATACAGCACCAAAGACCATTCAGCCCCTTATGCCCAGACTGGATCTTTGAAACTGGCATTTAAATATCCCCTACAAACTTTTCCCTTTATCGAATTCCATTTACTTAAATATTGTTGAATCGGTCAGTGCATTTCTTATCACTGCATGAATCTATTTCTCCTCATCTCATCTCTTTCTTTTGCCAATTCCCAAAAATGTTTTAATTATATTCTGATCTTGTACAAATTGGCACATTACAAATACATAGATTTAGCGACACAAATTAGTGATGAATAACGGCACATTTGGATGGTAGTTTAAGGCAAGGGATCAGCAGTTTATTCCCACCAGACAAATACAATTCCTGGTAGTTTAAATCTGCTCGACACCTTCATAACTGATAATTAAAGCCCCTAATTAAAGTGATACAATTGGTTTGGTTTCTCTCTAGCTGGGGGGACTGTGCACAGCCCGGCTAAATTTAAAGAGAGGTGGACATGATAAAACTTGGGATAAGCCAGACTAGAGGAAAGAAGGCTGAGGGTTGACCTGATGGAGTTTGTTCAGGGCAGGCAGAGAGAAAAGGTTCCCATTTGTGGGAAGTCAAAACTATCGGAATCATAAATATGTTAGTCTTCAATAAATCCAGTAAACATTCCAGGGAGGACATCCTTATTCAAAGAATAATTAAAATGTGGAACACAGCATCACAAGGAGACGTTAGGGCAAATAGCATGGATATATCAAGGGGAAAGTTAGACATTCACACGAGGGAGAAAGGTTCAGAACATTATGCTAAAATGTTGATGAGGAGGAGTGGGAAGAGGAGTGTGTGGGGCATAAAGACCAGCAGGGACCATTTGGCCAAATGGCTCATTTTACTGCTATTTTTGGGGTGAGACAGTGGCCTAGTGGTAATGATACTGGAATAGTAATCCAGGGGCTCTGGCTTAATGTTCTGGAGACACAGGTTCAAATCACACCATGGCAGCTGATGGAGTTTGAATTTGATTATTTAAAAAAAACGAAATCCAGCATATAAGGCTAGCCATCAGTAATGGTGACCATCGATTGTTGTAAAAACCCATTGGGTTCACTAATGCCTTTTCAGGAAGGAAATCTGCCATCCTTACCTGGATCTGATCTACAGGTGATTCCCGGCTGTTATAGGAAATTCTTTTTGGTAGCCTGATTAATTTAAAGACTAAAACTTTTCATTAAACATTTCATTTCACAAAGGCAAAAAAAAAGTTTATTCAGTTCAATGAAATTCTTCAATTAAACGAGGGGCGGCACGGTAGCACAGTGGTTAGCACTGCTGCTTCACAGCCATGATGTGGAGATGCTGGCGTTGGACTGGGGTAAACACAGTAAGAAGTCTCACAAACACCAGGTTAAAGTCCAACAGGGTTACTTGGTAGCATAAGATTCGCATTCCAACCATTATCTTGTAAATTGAGTTTGTGTCTTTATATGCCCTGTTTGTGAACAGAACTCCCACTCACCTGATGAATGGGCAGCGCTCCGAAATCTTGTGGCTTGTGCTACCAAATAAACCTGTTGGACTTTAACCTGGTGTTGTGAGACTTCTTACTGTTGCTTCACAGCACCAGGGACCCGGGTTCGATTCCCGGCTTGAGTCACTGCCTGTGTGGGGTTTACACATTCTCCCTGTGCTTGCGTGGGTTTCCTCCGGGTGCTCCGGTTCCCTCCCACATTCTGAAAGACGTGCTGGTTAGGCGCATTGACCCAAACAGGCGCCGGAGTGTGATGACTAGGGGAATTTCACAGTAACTTCGTTGCAGTGTTAATGTAAGCCTTACTTGTGACTAATAAATAAACTCTAACTTTATTAAAACATTGAAATGTTCGAATCAAAAACATTACAAATTAACAATATTCAGACAAACATACAATTAGGACAAGACTAATCTCATTTTGGCCAAAATGGGAGATCTATGGTTCCACTTATACAGCTAATGCAGGTTTTAGTTTTCATTATCAGATTAATCAGCCCAGCACTTAATTAAAAGCAATCTCATTCATTCACTGATCTGTCAATCTAACAATGGCATGTCCGTTAATCACTCAAATATTGATCCGTCATTCATCTGCCCGTTTCACGGAAGTTCTCGCCCAAAAATGGCTTCTTATGATTCAGCATTTTCTCTAACCAGTTTAAACCTGTTCTATTGAAGGCACCTTTATCTATTGGACTTATTTCCCTGGCTTAGATATGCATCGGTAATTTACTTTGTTGCATTATTTGTGCCTGACTTGTGCTGATATCTTTCATGAATACATCTTTCATTTTAATGACATGTTAAGAACATTTCTGAAAGACATTGTTAAGATGTTACTTACATATTTTGTATTATTCTCAAACCACATATTAAAACATTAGCTGCTAATTATCCTCATGTTGACGATTTAGAATTAATCAGAATTCTCAACCACAACCCACAGCGATGTGGTTGACTCTTCACTGCCCTCTGAAATGGCTGATCAGTTCGAGGGCAGTTAAGGATGGACAACAAGTGCAGGTCAGCCAGCGATGCCTGCAACCCATAACAGGGTAAATATTTCTGCGTAAGACAATTGTCTCAGCAGGACATGAGGGAGAGTCGCACATGTCTGGTTCTCAGAAAACCCTTACTTCTCCAGATCTAGAATATGATTGGAATTGTGAGGCAATCCCTGCCCAGACCATTGTTGATTGGAGCTGCATCCTAAACTGTTGTAAAAAAGTAAATTAGAAATAAAATTCTTGAAATGTCTAAAAATAACCTGCCCCAAACAGCAATAAATATTACGGCCGTGATTTCAAAAATGTAGCTATAGCAATATAGAAAGCTTCAAAAAAAACTAATTTGGCATCAAAAGAAAATGATAAATGCTGAGTGAGCAGATGGTGAAAAGATAAAGCCACAAAATTCAGAGGGGGCCTGATTTAGATACAGACTCAGAGCCTTAATAAAACTTGCCTAAAATGTCAACAGTTTACGATGCTGCAAATTGCAATTCATGGTATAAAGCCAGACTGTAGGCCCAATTTCTTGGCCTAGACTTGCAAAACCTTCACACCCCAAACATTAAATTGCAAAATATGGGTTTATATATTAATTAAAGTGAAGATGAATAATGTTTCTCTTATAATTCCTCACCTTGTCACTCCCCATCATCTAGTGTCCAAAAATAAATTGTGAAGTTAAAGAGAACTGTCTTGGCAGAGCCATCGATGAGATTGTTTCAGATTAATAATTTAACCATATACACATTTGAACGATAATTTACATAGAACATAGAACAGTACAGCACAGAACAGGCCCTTCGGCCCACAATGTTGTGCCGAGCTTTATCTGAAAACAAGATCAAGCTATCCCACTCCCTATCATCCTGGTGTGCTCCATGTGCCTATCCAATAACCGCTGAAATGTTCCTAAAGTGTCTGACTCCACTATCACTGCAGGCAGTCCATTCCACACCCCAACCACTCTCTGCGTAAAGAACCTACCTCTGATATCCTTCCTGTATCTCCCACCACAAACCCTAGAGTTATGCCCCCTTGTAATAGCTCCATCCACCCGAGGAAATAGTCTTTGAACGTTCACTCTATCTATCCCCTTCATCATTTTATAAACCTCTATTAAGTCTCCCCTCAGCCTCCTCCGCTCCAGAGACAACAGCCCTAGCTCCCGCAACCTTTCCTCATAAGACCTACCCTCCAAACCAGGCAGCATCCTGGTAAATCTCCTCTGCACTCTTTCCAGTGCTTCCACATCCTTCTTATAGTGAGGTGACCAGAACTGCACACAATATTCCAAATGTGGTCTCACCAAGGTCCTGTACAGTTGCAGCATAACCCCACGGCTCTTAAACTCCAACCCCCTGTTAATAAAAGCTAACACACTATAGGCCTTCTTCACAGCTCTATCCACTTGAGTGGCAACCTTTAGAGATCTGTGGATATGGACCCCAAGATCTCTCTTAATACTTTGTTGGTGTCAGCTAATCAATTGTAGTGGTAAAGGGACAAAGTAACTAAATGATAACAGCCTGCAGGATTTTCCAAAGGCTATGACACAGCACAAACATAGAGGCTGCAAAGTTTGACACCCTGGTTGGGATTTCCAGGACCCCTCCTCCCATGATGTATGGAGGTGGCATGCCAATGGCCAGCTACGAGATCTTCTGGTCCCATGAATGTCTCAGAGGTTTGCCCTATCCCACACCCTCTGCCGCTGGGGGATATGTTTGACCCGAGTCTGTGCTATGAAAGCTGGAGTAGCTGACAATGGTGTACTCACCACTAACGGGGCGGAACGGTGGCACAGTGGTTAGCACTGCTGCCTCCCAGTGCCAGGGACTCAGGTTCAATTCCAATCTTGGGTGACTGTTTGTGTGGAGTTTGCATGTTCTCTCCGTGTCTGCGTGGGCTTCCTCCGGGTGCTCCGGCTTCCTCCCACATTCCAAAGATGTGTAGATTAGGTTGATTGGCCATGTAAAATTGTCCTGTAGTGCCGGGGGATTAGCAGGGTAAATACGTGGGATTACAGGGATAGCTGGGATTGTTATCGGTGCAAGTTAGAACATAGAACATAGAACATTACAGCGCAGAACAGGCCCTTCGGCCCACGATGTTGCACCGACCAGTTAAAAAAAAAAACTGTGACCCTCCAACCTAAACCAATTTCTTTTCGTCCATGAACCTATCTACGGATCTCTTAAACGCCCCCAAACTAGGCGCATTTACTACTGATGCTGGCAGGGCATTCCAATCCCTCACCACCCTCTGGGTAAAGAACCTACCCCTGACATCGGTTCTATAACTACCCCCCCTCAATTTAAAGCCATGCCCCCTCGTGCTGGATTTCTCCATCAGAGGAAAAAGGCTATCACTATCCACCCTATCTAAACCTCTAATCATCTTATATGTTTCAATAAGATCCCCTCTTAGCCGCCGCCTTTCCAGCGAAAACAATGGACTGAATGGCTTCCTTCTGCACTGTAGGGATTCTATGGGATATACATATGACAAGGTCTGTGTGGTGCCTCAGCTTTGTAAGGGCGCTGATGTAGGGGTGCTATGAGTGACCAGGACATGACATCAAACAACTTCTAAGGCTGATCTGATTTACATTCTGCTGATTTGGACAATTTAAGTTGATGCCCCTGCACTTACATCCACAGGAGGGACTTCCACTTGTGTTTTTTAAAGAATCACAATTTACAAGGATGATGTTTCTGAATTACTTATGCTATTGCAAATGATATGTAAGCGTTGTGTCACACAGCGCTACCCCAGTCGTTGCAGAATGGCTGGTGAAAGCTGCTGACTTTCACTGGGGGAAGACTACAGATGGTCTCCCAAGACCACCACAGGCAACACTGGGCCTTGAGGGCCTGGCTTCAGACTGCATCACCTCAGCATGAGTGGCAGCAGACTGGGCTCATTGGCTGAGAGGCAACAGTGAGGGCACTAGCAGAAGTGGCAGTGAAAGGGGGTAAATCCCTGTGGGACAACAGCAAGCTCCTTGGTTCTGCTGCCATTCCCCTGGGGCTGCAACTCAGTGATCCGAGCAATCTGTGGGAGAACAAATTGCTGGACTGATGAGAGAGCCTGCATTCCCTCTGTAAGCCCTGAGGTCTGCAGGCTTGGTGGCAGCCAGCATGGATCTCATAGAGTCATCCAGATATACAGCATGGAAACAGGCCCTTCAGCCCAGCTCGTCATGGCCTGAGTTTGAGTTTCTCCCGCAGCTCAGAGAATTTAGACAGATTTTGTTTAGTGAGCTGATGTACAGGACGTGGATTGGTGAGAATGTTGTCAGGAACCCACCATTCAGGATTCTGCTCACCACATGCTGTGGAGTTTTAACTCTCCACTAAGTTTGCAACATCAGTGATGGGTTCACCACAGTTTGATTGACAGCTGGAGCTCCAATCAGGCAAGGTGCCAGTCACGGATGGTCACAGCAGCAGGCACGTCTGTACAGGAAAGCCAGGGTCAGCCGGGGTTTGTGAGGGGTCGGAGGGGATGTGGTCAACTTGGGAGGTTAATGAGGAGTGAATTGGATGGGATGTGATTGGAGGGAAGGTGTCTTGAGTTCAGGGTCGCGAAAGAGTATCTTTAGGGTTTGTCTATTACCCTGAAAATGCTACAATAGACTTATTGGTTAAAAAACATTCTTATTTATTTACAGTTCCCTGTCCGTCTCGGTAACTCTGCACAAGGCTGTACCTCTGCTTCCCTCCAGATCACCATCTCTTAGACATGTGGACATTGCATCATGTTGTATCAGAAGTGACGTCAGTATAAGGTGCCCCTGATGTTAACCCTTTAGTGCACAGGGATGGGCTGCAAAAGGAGGGTGAGCAACTGGAGGGAGATGGGGGACAGCCAGAGACCTCATTGGGGCGGAGGGCATTGGGCTCTGGTGAGGAAGGCAGGTTCGAGATCTTGGAATAGTGGGGGGTGAGGGGTAGTGGGGGATGGTTGTGGAAGAGGTGGTCCCTGATCTCACAAACCCCTCAGTGAGTGGACTTGGATCCAAGGGGAACTCGCCTCCTAAATACAGGTCCTGGCCTTGGGAAAGCTGCCAGATTCCCTGCTGCAGAAGTTAAAGCTACATCAAAAGCTGCTGGAAGTCAGGCTTGCAGCCTCATTATCATATTTAAAGTTGTAACTCATCTCCTTGGATTGGCTAGGTGTCATGTGCCCATTGTTAGGTCTCAGTTAAAGCTGGAACAGGACAGGTCGGAAGTGGGTTTGAGTTCTACAACGGACTCCTGAGACCTCAACTCCCACCTGTCCAAACCTCAGCTGTTTTAGTGAATATCCAGCTTTTTGTGTGGCATCGACCTGTGTGGCAATGGATGTTGAGCCAGTAACCACTGGACAATTCATCACAGCTGGAACCCGACATGTGGCTCGGTGGCACATTGGTTAGCACTGCTGCCTCACAGCGCCATGGACCCAGGTTCGATTCTGGCCTCGGGTCACTATCTGTGTGGAGTCTGCACGTTCTCCCCGTGTCTGCATGGGTTTCCTCCGTGTGCTCCGGTTTCCTCTCACAGTTCGAAAGACGTGCTGGTTAGGTGGATTGGCCATGCTAAATTCACCCTCGGTGTATCCAAACAGGCGCTGGAGTGTGGCGACTGGGGTATTTTCACAGTAACTTCATTGCAGAGTTAATGTATGCCTTGTGGCACAAATAAATAAACTTTAAACTTTAGAGTTGGTCACAATAACCTGCACACTGGGAAGGATTGTTTGAGGGCTGTGTGAAACTCTGTGCCAAATCAGGACCAGGATCTATGACAGTAACAGTAGACAAGCTTGCTTATGATCAAGTATTTCAGTGTGCATCCTTTACAGCAGCCTCTTGTATGCCCCTGATCTGAGTCCCTGCTGCAGGTCACACCTACAGCCTACCTGCAGGGGAGCTGATACATTAACTATGCCTTCTCCCCACCTGGCTTCATGCACAGTGACTCACCATGTCCAGATCCAAATTCCAGATTACTCTCCAAAATAGGCAAGGTGCGGGCATCTTCAGTGGCAGCTGCAAATATCTAATTAATGAATGATGCTTCTTCTTCAGAGGTCTATAGCTCCTCCCCTCCTTCCTCATGAGGCTGCAGTGAATGGTTACGCAGTGGTCCTTGAGTGTTTGGAAGCAGAAGTACAGAAGGAGAGGGTTGGGATGAAGTTGGAAAGTAAGAATATCATCGTCTCACTCTCTGAAGCTTGCATTTCCTGTCAGATGGCTGGATGGTGGTAAAGTGGGCTTTGAGAAGGGAATTAGCATACTATCACATGAGTGATGTCAGATGCAACAAGTCTGTCACTGTCATTCCATGATGCAAAGTACCATAGTCGCCAGAAGGTTTCATTGATGCACGCATACCTTTCCTCCGCTAGTTCTGGCTGCTCTTTCCTGTTATGGGCCACCTTGTCCTGGAAGAAAGAGAAAGCAATGTCACTGAACGTGTTCCACCGTGCTGAGGCGATGTGTCAGGCATAGCTGAATAGCTGGGGGTGTGTGGAAGCCGGGAGACCTGGGTGTGAGACTGGCAGCATTGGAAGGTGTGAGGATTAGCTGGTGTATGTGACTGATAGACTGAAATGTTGTCTGTTGGGGATAGCAGTTGGAGTGCAGTACACAGAGCAGCGTGACAGGTTGCTGCTGCAGTGGGTGGGAGATGTCAATTGAAGATGTGCTCACTGAGCTGGACCCACCATGTCAGGTCATCGAACATCTGGCAGCATTGATGCCGGGTCCGCTGCCCTCGTCCTCTGGGAATAGACCCTCCCTGGTTACCATTTCCTTCTGACGGTGTGCCTGGAGGGGCTCATGGACCCCGGCAAAACCATTGCTCCTGCACTAATTCCTCTGATGTCACATTGGAAAACCTAGGAGCCTTCTTTCCTGCAATTTTTCTTAAAGCTGTCCTCAACCACCGAACGTTGTCTACCTGATACGCTGCAGGAAAGGATGTCCCGAGGCATGGTACATTGGGAAAACCATGCAGACGCTACGACAACGGATGAATGAACACCGCTCGACAATCACCAGGCAAGACTGTTCTCTTCCAGTGGGGGAGCACTTCAGCGGTCACGGGCATTCAGTCTCTGATCTTCGGGTAAGCGTTCTCCAAGGCGGCCTTCACGACACACGACAGCGCAGAGTCGCTGAGCAGAAACTGATAGCCAAGTTCCGCACACATGAGGATGGCCTAAACCGGGATCTTGGGTTTATGTCACACTATCAGTAACCCCCACAGCTTGCCTCCTGGACTTGCAGAATCTCACTGGCTGTCCTGTCTGGAGACAATACACATTTCTTTAACCTGTGCTTAATGCTCCCTCCACTCACATTGTCCGTAACTTTAAGACCTGGTTGGCTGTAGAGATTCACATTCTAATCAGTATTCTGTAACTTGATTTTGTGTCTCTGTATGCCCTGTTTGAGAGCAGATATCCACTCCATCTGACGAAGGAGCAGCCTCATGCAATCTCATCCCTTGCCTCCCAAAGAATCCTAGGATATATCTCATCTGGCCCAGGGGACGTATCGACCTTCAGGTTTTTCAAAATTGCTGATACATCTTCCCTCAATGCGGGTCATGTTGGGTGGAGGGAAAGGCAGTAAGGGGCTGGGCAAAGGTGGAGCCAAGCGGCACCGCAAAGTGCCCCGCAACAACATCCAGGACATCAGCAAGCCGGCCATTCGGCACCTGGCTCGGTGAAACATCTTGTCATTAAGCATACTGTTTGACTCCCTGTTGAGGCAAGTCAGTCAGCATCACATTCAGCACAGTGGTGCACATGGAAAGTATTGAAATAAGGAGGCAGCAGGAAGTTTGCACGCTGCCTTTCTCAACAGGAAAGGAGGCAAGATTAATCAGAGATAAAAGTGGAAATAATCAAGTTTCTCCCCAAAGATTCTCAGCAAAACAGCACAGTTCTATTGGAGCAGTAGAAATTGCGAACCTGAAACTGATGATGATTATTGTAATAGTCATGCAATTTTGTGATTTACTCGGCTGTAATGAGCTCAACGAGGTCTTGTACCAGTCTTCATCTTATTCAGAAGTAATCAGAGAGCTGGTAATTACTGTAATGCTGCTGAAAAGACTCTGCTGTTGTAAAGTCTTGGGTTTAACAAGATTCTAACCGCCTTCTCCTACCCAGCTTCTAACAATGAGATTTATGAAGGTAGAAGTGGTACATAAAATTGAAATAGTCATAAATTCAGTGGTTAATAGCTGAGTGTTCAAATAATTATTCTGTTTAGTAATTGTTTGCTGGCAGTTCATGGAACAACATCACAATGGCATGGCCTTTGGTAAGTAATGTAATGATTTTCCATTTTCCAAAAATTATGTTAGATAGAACAGAAGATACCAAACAAATGCACCCTTGACCTGTTTTCTCCTGTGCATGGCCGGCTTGTTACTTAGAAACACATGTCGGAATTCTACCGGCCCGCCTGTTACAGAATTGGAGCGGGTGAGAGGCGGACAACGGAAATCTCAGCAGTCAGAACCTTCACTGGTGCGGCCACGAAGGCAAGTGAGCCTGGACAACTGTGTCCCGGACTCACTAATACTATTTAAATCAGCATTTAAATTGATTTAAATGTTGTAATCAACCTCTTATCCTTCCTGGGCCCAAGGTGGATCACGCTGGAAATCCAGGGGCCAATGAGATTGCGAGAGGTGAGAAATCGGGCCCGAATCTGATTTTTCGCCTCTTGCACAATCTGACAAGCCAATAAGATGGCCTCCCCTGAAACCTGCGATTTTTATATATAAAACATGGAGGAACAGAGTCATAGGACCACTAATTAGTTCTAACAAGAAAAAAGTTATTAAACATTAAAAAATTGGATTATAATACTTTACACTCCTTTTGCTTAACAATTACACACAGATTTTAAGATTAACATGGATTACAACGTAAATCTTAAATTACAATGGTCTCATTTATTTTAGTTTACTTACTTTTTCGCAGGGTTTCTTAGTCTAGTCGTTTTAAGGGAAAAACGTAAGTAGGCCGACCATGGGGTGACCTGGGAAGAAAATTTTTTTTTTTTTTAAGCGCGCGGGAAGTTTAAAAGCAGGCCGCACTATCCAGCGGGCAGCGTCGTTAGCGGGCAGCGGAGTGAGCAGGGAGCAGAGTGAGGGCTGAAGGGCTTTGGCTCAACGGGCTTCGGCGTAAACAGGCAGAGGCAGGGTAGGTTCTGTTCTTCGTTCCTCCAGTAATTTAAAGAAAGGGGAAATTATGATTGGGAGGCCAATTTTTTGCTGTCGGTGTCGGGTGTGGGAGTTCATGGCGCCACCTAGCCTCCCGGAAGTCCATATCTGCACCAGGTGCATCGAACTGCAGCTCCTGAGAGACCACGTTAGGGAACTGGAGCTGCGGCTCGAGGACCTTAGTCTAGTCAGGGAAAATGAGAAGTTAATAGATAGAAGTTACAGGCAGGTCGTCACACCAGGGCCACAAGAGGAAGGCACGTGGGTCACGGTTAGGAAGGGTAAAGGTCACGTACCAGAGAGTACCCCGGTGGTTGTCCCCCTTAACAGTAAGGGATGGGTGTCAGACAGGAGAGAGGAGGGGAGAGAACAGTCAGTGATGGTATCCCCTGTGGTTGTCCCCGTCCAAAATAAGTGTACCATTTTGGATACTGTGGGGGGGGGGATGACCCTCCAGGGGTAAGCCACGGTGACCAGGTCACTGGCACGGAATCGGGCTGTGTGGCTCAGAAGGGAAAGAGGGGAACCAGGAGAGCAATCGTAGTGGGGGATGCAATAGTTAGAGGCACAGACAGGCGGTTCTGTGGGCGCCAACAAGACTCCAGGATGGTAGCCTGCCTCCCTGGTGCCAGGGCCCTGGATGTCTCTGAGCGGGTAGGAAGCATCCTAAAAGGGGCGGGTAACCAGACGTCATTGTCCACATTGGTGCAAATGACGTAGGCAGAAAGAGCAGGGAGGTCCTGAGAGAGCAATTCAGGGAGTTGGGTAGTCGGCTAAAAAGCAGGGCCTCTAGGGTAGCGATCTCTGGACTACTCCCAGTGCCACAAGCTAGTGAGGCTAGGAGCAGGGAGACTGCACAGTTGAACGCGTGGCTAAAGGACTGGTGCAGGAGGGAGGGTTTCGAATTCGTGGATCACTGGGAAGTCTTCAAGAGAGGATGGCACCTGTACAAGAAGGACGGGTTACACCTAAACTGGAGGGGCACAAATTTCCTAGCTGGGAGTTTTGCTAGTGTGGTTCGGGTGGGTTTAAACTTATGTGGCAGGGGGGTGGGGATCAGAACAATAGGTCAATAAGCACAGGTTGGGGACGAGCATGGGGCCAAGACAAGGCTATCTAAGAGGAAGAGCATTCTGGGGGAGGATGACCTCAGTGGGCCTGGAGGTCTGGAGTGCATCTGCTTCAATGCAAGGAGCGTCACGGGCAAGACAGACGAGCTTAGAGCCTTAATGCTTGCGCAGAACCTGGATGTGGTTGCAGTGACGGAGACTTGGTTAAAAGAAGGACAGGACTGGCAGCTGAATATTCCGGGGTACAAGTGTTTTAGGCGAGACAGAGGAGGGGCGAGGAGAGGTGGGGGAGTAGCAATGCTGGTTAGGGAGCATATTACAGCGGTACAGAGGGTGGACAACATGGAAGGGTCAGGTAACGAGTCACTGTGGGTGGAGCTCAGTAACAGGAAGGGCGCAGTCACTATGCTCGGGGTATACTACAGGCTTCCCAACAGCCCACGGGAAGTTGAGGAATGGATATGTAAGGAGATTCTGGACAGGTGCAGAAAAAATAGGGTTGTTGTAGTGGGAGATTTTAATTTCCCTTGTATAGACTGGAAATCGCTCAGGGCTGGGGGCCTGGACGGGGAAGAATTTATAAAATGCGTACAGGAAGGTTCTTTGGAACAATATGTTGACAGTCCAACTAGAGAGGGGGCTATACTGGACCTAGTACTGGAGAATGAGCCCAGTCAGGTCATCAAAGTTGCAGTAGGAGAACATGTGGCAAATAGTGACCACAATTCTGTAAACTTTAGGATAGTAATGGAAAAAGATGAGTGTTGTCCTATGAGTAAAGTGCTGAATTGGGGGAAGGCTAACTACAGCCGGATTAGGCAGGATTTGGTGGCTGTTGATTGGGAGAGGCTGTTCGAGGATAAATCCAGATCTGGCATGTGGGAGTCTTTTAAGGAGCAGTTGATAGGACTGCAGGACAGGCATGTGCCTGTAAAGAGGAAGGATAGGAAAGGTAGGATTCGAGAGCCGTGGATAACCAGTGAAATTGTTGGTCTAATCAAAAAGAAAAAAGAGGCGTACATGAGGTCCAGGCAGCTAAAAACAGATGGAGCACTGGAGGAATACAGAGAAAGTTGAAAAGAACTCAAACAGGGAGTTAGAAGCCAAAAAGGGGTCACGAAATGTCCTTGGCAGACAGGATTAAGGAGAATCCTAAGGCATTTTATACATACGTTAGGAACAAAAGGGTTGTTAGGGAAAGAATCAGACCTCTCAGGGACAAAGGAGGGGAATTATGCTTAGAACCAAAGGAAGTAGGTGAGATCCTAAACGAATACTTTGCATCAGTATTCACAAAGAAGAGGGACATGTTGACTGGGAGTGTCTGAGAGAGATGTGTTGACCCGTTAGAAAAAATCTCAATTACAAAGGAGGAAGTGTTAGGTTTTTTAGGAAACATTAGGACAGACAAAGCCCCAGGGCCGGATGGCATCTATCCTAGACTCCTCAGGGAGGCGAGATATGCAATTGCTGGGCCTCTAACAGAAATCTTTGTCTCTTCACTGGACACAGGTGAGGTCCCAGAGGATTGGAGGATAGCAAATGTGGTCCCGTTACTTAAGAAGGGTAGCAAGGATAACCCGGGTAATTATAGGCCGGTGAGCTTGACGTCCGTGGTAGGGAAGTTGTTGGAGAAGATTCTTAGAGATAGGATATATGCGCATTTAGAACTGAATAATCTCATTCGCGATAGACAGCATGGTTTTGTATGAGGAAGGTCATGCCTCACAAATTTGGTTGAGTTTTTTGAGGAGGTGACAAAAACAATTGACGAGGGAAGGGCCATGGATGTTGTCTATATGGATTTTAGTAAAGCGTTTGACAAGGTCCCTCATGGCAGGCTGGTGCAAAAGGTTAAATCTCATGGGATAAAAGGTGAGCTAGCTAGATAGGTGGAGAACTGGCTTAGCCATAGAAGACAGAGGGTAGCAGTGGAGGGGTCTTTTTCCGGTTGGAGGTCTGTGACGAGTTGTATTCCACAGGGCTCTGTACTGGGACCTCTGCTGTTTGTGATATATATAAATGATTTGGAGGAAGATGTAGCTGGTGTGATCAGTAAGTTTGTGGATGACACGAAGATTGCTAGGGTTGCGGATAGTGATGAACATTGTCAGAGAATACAGCAGGATATAGATAGGCTGGAACATTGGGCGGAGAAATGGCAGATGGAATTTAATCCAGATAAATGCGAAGTGATGCATTTCGGTAGACCTAATGTAAGGGGGAGCTATACAATAAATGGCAGAACCATCAGGTGTATAGACACACAGAGGGACCTGGGTGTACAAGTCCACAGATCCTTAAAGGTGGTAGCACAGGTGGAAAAGGTGGTGAATAAGGCATATGGCATGCTTGCCTTTATTGGACGGGGCATAGAGTATAAAAGTTGGCATATGATGTTGCAGTTATATATGTGGTTAGGCCACATTTGGAATACTGCGTCCAGTTCTGGGCGCCACACTACCAGAAGGACGTGGAGGCTTTGGAGAGAGTGCAGAAAAGGTTTACCAGGATGCTGCCTGGTATGGAGGGTATTAGCTATGAGGAGAGACCTGGGTGTACAAGTCCACAGATCCTTAAAGGTGGCAGCACAGGTGGAGAGGGTGGTGAAGAAGGCATATGGCATGCTTGCCTTTATTGGTCGGGGCATAGAATATAAAAGTTGGCATATGAATTGGTCATGGGGCCATGTTTGAACCTGTCCCTGACCAAAAGGGGGGATTGAAGAAGGGAAAGGGTTAATTTTTTTGTACTCAATGTATTTTGTACCTAAAGGGTTAATGTATTTTGTACTTAAAAGGCTGAACTTTGTACTTAGAATGTATCACAAGCATAACCCTTCATTCTGGCTAATCCCCTTGTTTATACTGCTTCTGACATTAATACAAGTTATTCATTCTTTAAACTCTTATTTTTATAGTGATAGACAGTCAAATGTAAATGTGTTTGTGAAGTCTGACCTTTCCTCCAAGTTTGTGTGTGGTTTGCGGAAGGGAAGCAATTCCATGATGTGGAGCGCGATATCGGCCGTTTGAAGAGGAACGCCCGCTGGGGCAGCTGAGAGTGCGCCGGGAACTTCAAAGGGAAACCGCGGGAAGAACAGGAAACCACAGCCTGCTTCGTGACCTCAGAATACCAGATACCCCTGGTTTATGGTCCGAAGCTATAAATGTATTTTTAGTTTGTAGCTGGTCTGGAAGCTTGCTTCATGACCAGCAGTTGTAAATTGTACTTTTGGGTCGTGACTGGTCTGGGTTGATTCATGACCAGTATTCGAAGCCATGCTGTATATATATCCCCACTTTTCTGTGTTCAGGGAGAACTTTGGCTTCTGCCTTCAGGAGTCAAGTTCTCGCGCAAGCTTGTGAGAATAAATCTTAATGTATTTTGACTCAGACTAAAAGTCTCAGAGGTATTTTTACCTACAACATGATCTTTTGTCTTTGAAAGGTTGTTGGTTTAACGTTTGCCCACAGATGTATTGGAGTAAGTTTGTTAAAAGTAATGAATCCGGTCTGTTTGTTATTAACATCTTTCAAACATCTAATTTTCTATCTTCTCTTTACAATTTTACTTCTCTTCCTTCTGAATCTACACATCTGGTCCCCTGCTGGGCTTAAATCTTCCCTAATAGCACGAGCAACCCTCCCCAAAAATGAATCAGTCCTGGCCTTGTTAAGGTGCAATCTGTTCAGTTTATACAGGTCCCACCTCCTCCAAAACTGGTCCCAATAGCCCAGGAATCCAAAACACTTCCTTCTGCACCATCTCTCCAGCTATTTATTCAACTCCATGCATTCTACTACTTCCGTATGCACTTGTCCACAGATTAATACCTTTGAGGTCCTACTTTCCTGAAACCTGCCTGCAGGACCTCATCGCTCTTTCTACCAATATTTTTGGTAACAAAATGGACAGTGACCTCTGACTGTTCACCCTCCAGTACAGAATGCTGTGCAGCCACTCACGAACACCCTTGATCCTGGCATCTGCCACCCTGGAGCCACTTAGATGACTTCAGACTGGTTTGATTAGCAGAATTGGCAGCAGGAATTCTTCAAGGTTTTGAAACATAAAAGCTCTAGTTTCATACAGAAGAAAGTATTCGATAATTCCTCTCTGGAAAGGCCCTTATGGTGCTATAATTCAACACAATGCATTGGGTTGTCATCCTCAAGATGAGTAGTGGGTGTCAGGAAAATTCCTACCTTGACATGCCAGTCTGAAAGAAAGTGCCAGGAAAGATGGGATCTCCATTGGGATGGGGGTGGGTGGGTGGTGGGGTGAGTGGCGGCTGCCACTCCCTGATCAGGGAAAGGAGTTCATTGAAAGCCACAGGTTTTCCAGAGCGGAGGCAGTGTATTTAAAAAACCCACCTCGATGTTGTGGGGCTTTGTCCCACATATCATGAAAAATGCAAGGGCTCTAACCCTCACTCCTCACCTTTAAACCCCTACCCCCACCCACACACAATCCCTGTGCTCTATCCAAACCACCACAGGCCCCCGCCAAGCCCTATGGCCCCTCATGCCCACCCCCCCCCCCCCCCCCCATGCTAAGTCTCATTATTATGCATTCTTGAATGAGAACCCAGACATCCATTGGAGTATTTGAACACCTGAGCCTCAGATCGATTAACAACTCTGGCCCTCTGATCTCTTTAATTGTACAAGGTTTATTTACCTTGACACGAAGGAGCCATTGGGGCATACCTTGGTATGAAGGGCATGAGATACTATCAGAGGTGAATGGGGTATACCTTAGCATGGGAGGCATGAGGAAGACCTTTGAACTTATCTTTCAGAAGATTTCCTCATTCAGACTATGGTTCACTACACCTCTAGGATGCTGTGAACTACAACTCATAGAATCATAGAATCCCTACAGTACAGGAGGCCATTCGGTCCATTGAGTCTCTACCGACCACAATCCCACCTAGGCCCTATTTCCATAACCCCACGCATTTACCCTGCTAATCCATCTGACACTGGGGTCAATTTACCTAACCTGCATATCTTTTCACTGTGGGAGGAAACCAGAGCACCCGGAGGAAACCCACACAGACACGGGGAAAATATGCAAACTCCACACAGACAGTGACCTGGGGCCCGGATTGAACCCGGGTCCCTGGCACGGTGAGGCAGCAGTGCTAACCACTGAGACACCGTGCTGCCTCTTCGAAAATGCGGCCCGATTCCATGTAAATTGCAAAGGACTAGGATATGACTATCCCCACAATGGAGACTGCCAAGTCAGGAGTACAAAGTGCGTCCTGTGACTTGAACCAGCTCGCACTCTTAAAAGGCACTTCTGACAATCAGAGAATCTGAGAATGGGAATCTCGGAATGTGATCTTGCTGCCACTTTCATCCCTTCATGGAGTTTCCCCGACTCCTTGAAAAAAGCTGTCCAACCAGTGACTTCTAACTGTTAATTCTAGTTTCCTAGCTTTTGTACTCTATGGGCGAGATTTCCTGGCCTTGCTTGTCCCGACACCGGAAAATCCCACCCAAGATGAACGGAACCTTTGCACGGTCCAGCCCACGGACCCACTCCGACTCCTGTGGCTGGTGGGACTGTAACATTCACCCCGTGCCTCTATTTGCAAAGCCGAGGATGCTGTATTAACAATTTGTCCTGCCACCTTCAAAGACTTATTCATATTTCTGACGCAATGTTTCTTACTCCATGTTTGCATAATACCAGCAAATTGATGCTGTTGGTTAGCTGATTATTGCAGTCAAACAAGCTTTTGTAGGAAAATAGTGGATAAGCGAAGTTTGAATAATAATAATATTAATAATAATAATACAGGAAGCAAAGAGTCGGAATAAATGGGTGTTTTTCCGGTTGGAGGAAGGTAACTAGTGGCGTGCCGCAGGGATCGGTACTCGGGCCGCAACTATTTACCATTTATATAGATGATCTGGAGGAGGGGACGGAGTGTAGGGTAACGAAGTTTGCAGACGACACAAAGATAAGTGGAAAAGTGAATCGTGTGGAGGACGGAGAAGATCTGCAGAGAGATTTGGACAGGCTGAGTGAGTGGGCGAGGATATGGCAAATGGAGTATAACGTTGAGAAATGCGAGGTTATACACTTTGGAGGAAATAATAACAAATGGGATTACTATCTCAATGGAAACAAATTAAAACATGCTACCGTGCAAAGGGACCTGGGGGTCCTTGTGCATGAGACGCAAAAGCCCAGTCTGCAGGTACAACAGGTGATCAAGAAGGCAAATGGGATGTTGGCCTATATTGCGAAGGGGATAGAATATAAAAGCAGGGATGTCTTGATGCACCTGTACAGGGCATTGGTGAGGCCGCAGCTGGAATACTGTGTGCAGTATTGGTCCCCTTATATGAGGAAGGATATATTGGCATTGGAGGGAGTGCAGAGAAGGTTCACCAGGTTGATACCGGAGATGAGGGGTTTGGATTATGAGGAGAGGCTGAGGAGATTGGGTTTGTACTCGTTGGAGTTTAGAAGGATGAGGGGGGATCTTATGGAGACTTATAAGATAATGCGGGGGCTGGATAGGGTGGAGGCGGAGAGATTCTTTCCACTTAGTAAGGAAGTTAAAACTAGAGGACACAGCCTCAAAATAAAGGGGGGTCGGTTTAAGACAGAGTTGAGGAGGAACTTCTTCTCCCAGAGGGTGGTGAATCTCTGGAATTCTCTGCCCACTGAGGTGGTGGAGGCTACCTCGCTGAATATGTTTAAAGCGCGGATGGATGGATTCCTGATCGGTAAGGGAATTAAGGGTTATGGGGATCAGGCGGGTAAGTGGTACTGATCCACGTCAGATCAGCCATGATCTTATTGAATGGCGGGGCAGGCTCGAAGGGCTAGATGGCCTACTCCTGCTCCTATTTCTTATGTTCTTATGTTCTTATTAAGCGATAAGAGACAATCTCTCCACAGAGTCAAGCCCAACATTACACAGACAGAGCCAGAAATGATGTTTGAAATCATACACTTGAAATTGTAATCACAATGTTATCCTTGCTTAAGACTTCATAAAAAACATGAAAGACGAAACAGCAATAATTACAGCGAGTTGTCATCACAAAGAGAAATAGGAATACATTGATCAACTATTTACTTGGACCAAAAAGAATGACTTCAATAGCCCTCCCAGGAAAACTGACCAGAGATAGACGTGGATGATTAATGTGTTTACACTTGGTTTCAATTTTAACATGTCGTTTTTCTGGAAAGTAATTCTTCTGTGGGAACATATGTTGCTTTTATGATTCAAATACTTGGACAAACGGCATGCATTCCGACCAGAGTTCCAATCAAACAGATAAACAAGCCTGATGTCATTCTAAGTGCAACATTACCAAAATTAAATCAGTTTATTTCTCACTGCAAAACAGTGTTTTTATTAATTCTTGGGATGTGGGCATCGCTGGCTGGTGCAGGATCGATTGCCCATTACTGAGGGCATTTAAGAGACAATTACATTGCTGTCGGCAAAAATATATTTCTGGGGACTGAAGGGATCAGTCCCAAAAGAAACATGCACACTTGTGAGAATGATTCCTTTTCAGAAAATATGAAGAATCTCACCCAGGTTTCTTACCATGCCCATAAGACCACAAGACATAGGAGCAGAATTAGGCCACTTGGCCCATCGAGTCTGCTCCGCCATTCAATCATGGCTGATCTTTTTCTCATCCCCATTCTCCTGCCTTTTCCCCATAACCCCGATCCCCTTATCAATCAAGAACTATCTATCTCTGTCTTAAAGGCACTCAATGACCCGGCCTCCACAGCCTTCTGCGGCAAAGAGTTCCACAGATTCACCACTCTCTGGCTGGAGAAATTCCTCCTCATCTCTGTTTCAAAGGATCGTCCCTTTAGCCTGAGGTTGTGCCCTCTGATTCTAGTTTTTCCTACTAGTGGAAACATCCTCTCCATGTCCATTCTATCCAGGCCTTGCAGTACCCTGTAAGTTTCAATAAGATCCCCCCTCATCTTTCTAAACTCCAACGAGTACAGACCCAGAGTCCTCAACCGTTTCTCATGTCTAATGGCTAGCTGACTCATGTACCCCATTAAATGCCCCACCGCTCCCTGGTTAAGTTTAACTTCCCCTTTATATTGTCACGCAAAATAAAGATTAGCATTTCATAAACTTGCAAAACTAAATCTGCTGGGTATGTATGCATTTACACATGGAAGATTTACACTTTGAATAATCGTTTATAAGATGGATTATGAAAATGTAATATGCTAGATAATCCAATGGCTACGTGTCCATCAAATTCAAATACATGTTTTATGAAGGGGATATCACAAGAAGCGCATCAAAAACAGCCTGGTTAGCTTGGAGATAGTTGCCTTCTGGATCATTTACAATCATTACCAGTAGTCAGCTCATCACTGGACGCTTTGCAACGTGCCCAAAATTGCATGATATTACACAATAGTTACAGTAGAAAACAACACAGATACAGGCCACTCTGCCCAACGGGTCTATGCCAGTTGTTGCAATCTAGTTGGGGACATTCAGAGAGAAATCCAAATACTTGGTTTTAACCAACAGAACTATATTTCAAGATTTCAATTTTTGTAAAAAAACAGAACACATCTTTGCTGCATATAAAACAAAATTAACTTAACACAATGGTTTCTAACTATGATAGGCACTCAGGTTTATTTCTTGCTTTCCCCAAGAATTTTCTGATATGTTACAATCTTAAACTCATTTACTTTATAGAGAATAACCATAAATACGCCACATTCTTTAGCCCTATTGTCCTCAACTCCAGCTTTCTCAGAAGTAAAACATTCATTTCCCATCACTTGTCTGGTTGCCTCAGTCCCTTGTTCTGGTTGCTTTTCAGATATTCCAAGCGAACTTACTTGTTGCTTTCTTTGGCATTAGACTTTACAGAGGACCACTGTACAAATCAGGCAATCTTCCTTCTTTTGTTGCCTCATTAAATTCACATTAAGACAAAGCCTCAGAGATATTCCACAACTTTCATTTTTACTCTACTTCAAGCACAGCTCTATCGACTTATCATTTACTTTGGCTATTAACTTAAACCTCATGAGGTACAAACTGTAACTAAAGCTTCCAGCAAAAACCCAGCTAAACTGAAAGCAGAGAAACATTCCCGCACCTTGCAAACTCCACCCAACTCCATGACAACATACCCTACTCTGGGCTGTCCTCAAATTGAGAGCAAGTGGAAATGATGGAGAGAGTGGGCGAGGATGACAGAGAGAGAGTGGGCAGGAGACAGCAGGACAGGGAGAGCAAACAGCGGAGTGATGGGGAAAGTGGACTGTGGAGTGACAGGGAGAGTGGACAGTGGAGTGACGGGGAGAGTGGACAGTGGAATGATGGGGAGAGTGGGCAGTGGAATGATGGGGAGAGTGAACAGTGGAGTGACGGGGAGAGTGGACAGTGCAATGACGGGAAGAGTGTTTAGTGGAGTGACGGGGAGAATGTTTAGTGGAATGACGGGGAAAGTATTAGTGGAGTGACTGAGAGTGTTTAGTGGAGTGACGGGGAGAGCAGGCAGGAGTGGGGGAAGAGTGGGCAGGGGTCGGGGAAGAGTGTGCTGGTGTGGGAAAGGTAGCCATCGATCTGGCAGGGAAGGTGGGCAAGGTTGTCATTGGGCAGAAATGATAGTGTGATAAGGGGGAAAGCAAGGCAAGGGTTGGGATGAATGGGAATCACCAGCACATGAGAGAGGGAGGGTTGAAGATTTGTCTCCGTGTGTGTGTGTGTGTGTTTGTGTGTGTGTCTGTTTGTGTGTGTGTGTGTGTCTGTGTATCTGTTTGTCTGTGTGTCTGTTTGTGTGTGTGTCTGTGTGTTTGTTTTTGTGTCTGTCTGTCTGTCTGAGTGTGTATGTCTGTGTGCGTGTGTGTAAGAGAGGAAAGTGAGTGTGTAAGAGAGAGTGTGATGTGTGTAAGAGGCAGAAGTGTGTGTGAGAAAGAAAGATTTGTCATTGTATGTGTGTGTGCAAGTGGGAGAAGTGAGTGTGTCAGCGTTTGTGTATGTGAGAGAGGAACAGGGGAATGTGTGTGAGGCAGAGAGAGAGGTGAGTTTGTGAGAGAAGGAGAGGGAGGTGAGAGTGTGAGAGAGAGAAACAGGTGAATGTGTGTGTGAGGCGGAGAGAGAGGGAGAGAGAAGTGAGAGTGAGTGTTTGCATGTGTGAGAGAGCTGATAGTTTGTAAGAGAGAGAAAGAGAAACAGAGGTGTGTGTGTGTGAGGAGGTGAGACTGAGCGTGTATCTGTGAATGAGTATTTGTATCTATGAGTGTGTGTGTGTATGTGTCCAATATTAGAATCTAGCTTTCCAACAAGGCTCCTTCCCTTAACCAACTCAACCAAAGGAGCAGAATTGCTCCTCCCATTAAGAATAGCAAACAGGTAAGAATTTAAGTATTTCTTTTAATAAGAGAACTTTTTAATTACAATAAATGTACACATATAAGGAATAGAAAAGACTTCCATCAATTAGGTTTTTATATGTTTGCACCTGTAGCTCAAACCCAATCAATTTCTTGCGGTCTAACACTTCAATGCAAAAATAATGTTTCTCAAGGCTTCCGTCAGTACTATTGGGTAGTCAAAAGGGTTGTATGGTGGTAAAAGCTTTAGAGGCCCCACTTTAAATTAATTACCCCTCATTTACAATTTCTTCTTTGGTCTGATGGATTTTAGAACCTTCCAGAATTCACTTTAAGACACATGACAACGCAGAATCACCGAGCAGAGACTGATAGCCAGGTTCCACACACATGAGGACGGCCTCAACCGGGATCTTGGGTTCATGTCACACGACATGTAACCCATCATTTGGCCTGGGCTTGCAAAATCCCACTAGCTGTCCTGGCTTGAGACAATTCACACCTCTTTAATCTGTGATTATCCCTCTTTCCACTCGCACTGTCTGTACCTGTAAAGACTTGATTACCTGAAAAGATTTGCATTCCAACCATTATTTTGCAATTGTATCTTTGTCTATATATGCCGTATTTGTGAAACCTACCTCCCCACTCACCTGGTGTACAAGCAGCGTTCCGAAAGCTCGTGATTCCAAATGACCTTGTTGGACTTTAACCTGGTGTTGTAAGACTTCTTACTGTGCCCATCCCACTCCAACGCCGGCATCTTCACATCAGGGTTCACTGAATAGTTTTCAACTCATTTTGACTCTAACACCCCAAATAAAAACATCTCTCTCGATTGCCATTACTGCAAGGATTGCAGATGTCACATCTCTAGCCCCTTAGCTAATTAAGCCCACATGCTGCTTGATGACTGACCTTTCTATTTTGACTTTACCACATAAACATGGGTCATCTTGTGAACTGCCTGAGACTGCCTCAATGCTTGACATACTCTGGCAATCTATAAAACCCAGAACTTCAATTACCTCATTTTTACAACTTCTGCCGTCCCAGATCTAAAAATAACTACAAGATATTAACATGAACCATGAACTAGCTATGTGCAACACTGTCTATAGGCTACACGTGAGTTTTTTCCCACTTTGTTTCACCCTATCAACATATCACAGTCAAGTTAAAGTAGAAAATGCTTAAAGGTCATTCAACCACACTGATTAGTCATAACTAGACTGGTAAACACAGTGAAATCTGTAGTGGCAGATAACAAATTATGTTTGTTCAGGTTTGTGTGTACTTTGTAGTCTCTGTAACGCCGCAACTACACCAGGAGTAAATTAAACATCAGAAGATTTGGAAAATATTTTTAATTTAGAAAATTGCTGCTATTCCTTTCACATACCCATGCATCTGGCTGTCTTTAACTGTGATGTGGAGATGCCAGCATTGAACATAAGAACATAAGAACTAGGAGCAGGAGTCGGCCACCTGGCCCCTCGGGCCTGCTCCGCCATTCAATAAGATCATAGAATCATAGAAACCCTACAGTGCAGAAGGAGGCCATTCGGCCCATCGAGTCTGCACCGACCACAATCCCACCCAGGCCCTACCCCCACATATTTACCCACTAATCCCTCTAACCTACACATTTTAGGATACTAAGGGGCAATTTTTAACCTGGCCAATCAACCTAACCCACACATCTTTGGACTGTGGGAGGAAACCGGAGCACCCGGAGGAAACCCACGCAGACACGAGGAGAATGTGCAAACTCCACACAGACAGTGACCCGAGCCGGGAATCAAACCCGGGACCCTGGAGCTGTGAAGCAGCAGTGCTAACCACTGCGCTACCGTGCCGCATGGCTGATCTTTTTGTGGACTCAGCTCCACTTACCCGCCTGCTCACCATAACCCTTAATTCCTTTACTGTTCAAAAATTTATCTATCCTTTCCTTAAAAACATTCAATGAGGTAGCCTCAACTGCTTCACTGGGCAGGGAATTCCACAGATTCACAACCCTTTGTGTGAAGAAGTTCCTCCTCAACTCAGTCCTAAATCTGCTTCCCCTTATTTTGAGGCCATGCCCCCTAGTTCAAGTTTCACCGGCCAGTGGAAACAACTTCCCTGCTTCTACCTTATCTATTCCCTTCAAAATCTTATATGTTTCCATAAGATCTCCCCTCATTCTTCTGAATTCCAATGAGTACAGCCCCAGTCTACTCAGTCTCTCCGCATAAGCCAACCCTCTCAACTCCGGAATCAACCTAGTGAATCTCCTCTGCACCCCCTCCAGTGCCAGTATATCCTTTCTCAAGTAAGGAGACCAAAACTGTACACAGTACTCCAGGTGTGGCCTCACCAGCACCTCATACAGCTGCAACATAACCTCACTGTTTTTAAACTCCATCCCTCTCGCAATGAAGGACAAAATTCCCTTTGCCTTCTTAATTACCTGCTGCACCTGCAAACCAACTCCTTGAGATTCCTGCACAAGGACACCCAGGTCCCTCTGCACAGCAGCATGCCGCAATTTTTTACCATTTAAATAATAGTCAATTTTGCTGTTATTCCTACCAAAATGGATAACCTCACATTTGCCAACATTGTACTCCATCTGCCAGACCCTCGCCCACTCACTTAGATTATCTATATCCCTTTGCAGACTTTCAGCGTCCTCTGCACACTTTGCTCTGCCACTCATCTTAGTGTCATCTGCGAATTTTGACACACTACACTTGGTCCCCAACTCCAAATCATCTATGTAAATCGTAAACAATTGCGGTCCCAGCACTGATCCCTGAGGCACACCACTAGTCACTGATCGCCAACCAGAAAAACACCCATTTACCCCACTCTTTGCTTTCTGTTAGTTAACCAATCCTCTATCCATGCTAATACATTACCCGTAACACCGTGCACCTTTATCTTATGTAGCAGTCTTTGGTGCGACACCTTGTCAAATGCCTTCTGGAAATCCAGATACACCACATCCACAGGTTCCCCATTGTCCACTGCGCATGTAATGTTCTCAACGAATTCCACCGAGTTAGTCAAACATGACCTTCCCTTCATGAACCCATGCTGCGTCTTCCCAATGGGACAATTTATATCCAGATGTCTTGCTATTTCTTCCTTGATGATAGATTCAAGCATTTTCCCCACTACAGAAGTTAAGCTAACCGGCCTATAGTTACCTGCCTTTTGTCTACCTTTTTTAAACAGTGGCGTCACATTTGCTGTTTTCCAATCTGCGGGAACCATCCCAGAGTCCAACGAATTTTGGTAAATTACCACTAGTGCATTTGCTATTTCTCCCGCCATCTCTGGACTGGGCTAAGCACAGTAAGAAGTCTCACAACACCAAGTTAAAGTCCAACAGGTTTATTTGGTAGCACAAGCTTTCAGAGTGTCGCTCCTTTTTCAGGTGAGTGATGAAGGAGCGGCGCTCCGAAAGCTCGGGATTCCAAATAAACCTGTTGGACTTTAACCTGATGTTGTGAGACAACTTATTGTGTCTTTAATTGTCCCAGTAACAGCTCTCGGAAAGCAGATGATTAACTAGTTCCTGGATTTTAATGTTGCATGAATTTCAAATTTAGTAAGTTTGACATGAAGTAACTAGATGGCATTATATTTTTATTTACTGCAAGTCAGATTCAATTTAAAGCAATATTTCGAAACTACAACTGACAAACAACACAAAATAGGAGCTTCCCTTTTCACTTGCGCAGAAAATTAAAATTTCAATGAATTCTGCAAGACAGCTTTCTAATTAATTGTGAGGTAGGAGACAGGGAATAGTGGTGAAGGGATTGTACTCTGATTGGTCTTAAGAACAAAGAATAAAGAACAATACAGCACAGGAACAGGCCCTTTGGCCCTCCAAGCCCGTGCCGCTCCCTGGTCCAAACTAGACCATTCTTTTGTGTCCCTCCATTCCCACTCCGTTCATGTGGCTATTGAGATAAGTCTTAAACGTTCCCAGTGTGTCTGCCTCCATCACCTTGCACAGCAGCGCATTCCAGGCCCCCACCACCCTCTGTGTAAAATACGTCCTTCTGATATCTGTGTTAAACCTCCCCCCGCTCACCTTGAACCTATGACCCCTCGTGAACGTCACCACCGACCTGGGGAAAAGCTTCCCACCGTTCACCCTATCTATGCCTTTCATAATTTTATACACCTCTGTTAGGTCATCCCTCATCCTCCGTCTTTCCAGTGAGAACAACCCCAGTTTACCCAATCTCTCCTCATAACTAAGCCCTTCCATACCAGGCAACATCCTGGTAAACCTCCTCTGCACTCTCTCTAAAGCCTCCATGTCCTTCTGGTAGTGTGGCGACCAGAACTGGGCGCAGTATTCCAAATGCAGCCGAACCAACGTTCTATACAAATGCAACATCAGACCCCAACTTTTATACTCTATGCCCCGTCCTATAAAGACAAGCATGCCATATGCCTTATTCACTACCTTCTCCACCTGTGACGTCACCTTCAAGGATCTGTGGACTTGCACACCCAGGTCCCTCTGTGTATCTACACCCTTTATGGTTCTGCCATTTATCGTATAGCTCCCCCCTACGTTAGTTCTACCAAAATGCATCACTTCGCATTTATCTGGATTGAACTCCATCTGCCATTTCTTTGCCCAAATTTCCAGCCTATCTATATCCTTCTGTAGCCTCTGACAATGTTCCTCACTATCTGCAAGTCCAGCCATTTTCGTGTCGTCCGCAAACTTACTGATCACCCCAGTTACACCTTCTTCCAGATCGTTTATATAACGATCCCCCACAGATCTGTATTGGTGTCTCCGTTTCTCACCATACATCTCAATTATTTATTTGAAGAAATATAAATTTGTACTAATGACCATAAGTAGCGCAGTATAGAAAGTTATGTAGATAGAAGCAGGGAATAGAGGGATTAAGTGGGTTGCCAAAACTATGACAGATGGAAATCAATGTGCAGAAATGTGAGGGCCTCCACTTCATCTCCAAGAAAGATAAATTTGAATATTTTTATAATAGTGGAGAACTGAATGATAAAGGAGCAAAGAAATTTAAATATCCAAGTCCAATAATTACTAAAAGCTAGTGCAGAGTTAAAAGAGAAAATCTAAAGGCTAACGTAATGTTGGATTTTTATCTCAAGGGGGCTCGAATATGAAGGGGAGGAATAAGTTATGCTTGGGTTCTCCAGAGACTGGATCAAAACACATCTGAAGTATTGAGCACAATGTTAGACAAACAGCTCAGGGAGTATACATTGGCCTCGGAGGATGTTTTGTCTTGTGTTTGGGGGTCAAAAAGATTTTCTTGGGGTTTGACTATTTAGTTAAGAAAGCTACTTCAGCCTGTAGTTCATAATAGCCATTATTATTTACTTTCTCCTCCGTGAAGATCTCAATAACTTGACACAAGGTGAGATTTCTCCTTCCTTTAGAATTGTGACATTGTGTCACAGTTATCTCAGCATCAGGTGCTTCTTAACGTGACATCACCCCCTCCAGTTCTTTATCCTAATTCTGTACATCCACCCCCATCTCCCCACAAGTCACAGGGCGGAATTTTCCCACCCTGTCCACCACGGGAATCGTAATGACTGGGACACAGCCCATACAAAGGTCCTTTGACCTTGGACGGGATTTTCCAGCTTTGGGGCCAGTGCGGCTGGAAAACCAGGTTTAGTCTCTGAGGTGCCTTGACCAATCTCCCTGATCTTGTGCTGATCTCACCCTGAAGTCAAGAAAATTCTGCATTTTCTCTTTATTCAATATGAAGGTCCTTTTCTCAGGTGGCTGAAAAATGTGGTCTTGCCCATCGAGCCTGCACTGACAACAATCCCACTCAGGCCTTAACCCGCACCAAGGGGCAATTTAGCAAGGCCCTTACATTAAACGCACAACCGGCACTCCCCAATGATTCTCCGACCCTGGGCAGCCCCAGCATGCTCTGCGCGTGAAAATGCAGGGCCGAAGAATCATGGCCAACGTTTCAAGTTGGGATGATCTTCCATCAGAACTCATTCTGTTCTGTTAGCTGTTTCTCTCCACAGTTGCTGCCTGACCTGCTGAGTATTTCCAGCAGTTTTTTTCTTTTATTGCATGAGCTACAGTTGCCTTCACTTTAATTCTGAACACGGTGATTGAAGGCAGGTCTGAGAAGATTATTTTCTGAGATCAGAAATCCAGAACGAGAGGGGAAACAATCTTACAAGCAGAGAAAAGCCATTCACCAGAAACCAGCAGTTGAGGACTTTAGTTCCAAAGTTTCATGAGTAAGTTTATTTATTAGTCACAAGTAGGCTTACATTAACACTGCAATGAAGTTACAGTGAAAATCCCATAGTTGCCACACTCCAGTGTACTCAGTGGGTGCACTGAGGGAGAATTTAGCACAGCCAATACACCCTAACCAGCACGGCTTTCAGACTGTGGGAGGAAACCGGAGCACCCGGAGGAAACCCACGCAGACACGGGGAGAATGTGCAAACTCCACACAGACAGTGACCCAAGCCGGGAATTGAACCCGGGTCCCTGGCACTGTGAGGCAGCAGTGCTAACCACTGTGCTACCATGCTGCCCCAGTAGCTGTAGCTGTACCAAAATCATATTTGTTTAGCTTTTTAATCAGCTTCTCCTCCAGTATTGTTCATTGTGCAGCTTAACGCCCTGTGCTTTGATGGAAGTTTCTTTTTAATTCAATAATAAACTTCACTTCTTTGTAGTGTCGCCAACACTGTCATTCAGCAACTGTGTAAGCATTGAAATAAGCTTCTTACAAAAAAACTGTCTGCAAGCATGAGAAAGAATATGAAAGTGAGAGAAATGAGTTGTAGATTAAAAATGCAATTAAAGGTACATGTTTCTGCATCAGTGGAGATGAGAAATAAATGGTAAATGTCAAAAATATGAAATAGAAAGGCTGCGAGTTCACACTCGGCCCATTGGCATTGTGAAGGAACAGGAGAAGCTCGTGTTCCCATGTCCAGATTGAAGACGATTGGGGAAATATTCCACTCTTGTAGCATCAATTCAAACAGTGCGATGCAGATTTACATCAATTCCATGGAGGCAGGCAGAGCCATAAACCACTCTATGAGGGCCACATGGCCTTCCTCATTGATACCATTGGAGAATGACGCAGGTACCAGCGCAGGTCACTATCTGCTCCCAGTGAATTGATACAAAGCTAATTGAAGTGGAAATAATTTTAAAAATTTTCCCAATCGTTCCAGTGTACTTTGAGGATTATCTCAGCTTCCGTCTTCCATCACATTTGAAAGAAAGGATTACATTGGGATTGGGATATCCCTGGCGTTTTTTTCTGCTGCCTTTCGCTCGATTGTTCAAGTGATAAATGCTGCTATAATTCAGGGAAGTGATTTTGGGTAATGTCACACCCCTGTCTGGTCTGAAGGTTCTAGCCTTTATTCTGGATATCAATGTCAGCCAACAACTTGGACATTGTTCCATTAAATGTGGCCCACCTTTATTAAACCACCAGGTTACAGCATCTGCTCATGATCATACCAGTTGCTTGGTTTCCATGTGAGCCAGAATCCGTCTTGGTCGTCAAGACACTGATGAGTCCCACCTTGTGTGACTTCCAGGTGACTGACCAGTTCACCCTAACGCCGGCAGCGACAATGTCTCTGTGTGCTCTTTATGTTGTTGTCTGACCTGGTGCCACATAAGGTAAAACCTGTTTTTAACCCATTTAATTGGTCTGTCAATAGCTCACTGTTCTTACCAACACAAGATAGTGAGTCCACAGTTACTTACCCAGGTGGTTACTGCCTGTGGCCGTCTCAGGAATGTTGAGGTCCACCCTTGAAGGAACATAGTCAGCTTGGCTCTGCTCCATTCTCGAGCACTGTTAATAATCTCCACCGCTGACAGAGTCATAGGCCGGGATTTTACTGCCCCGCCTGCCCCGGAATTGGGACGGGCGAGGCTTGCAGAACGGAATTCTCCATTGGCCTCGGGTGGGATTTTATGAGCCTCGCCTGAGCGGGATCGTAAAATACCGGCTATAGAGTCATAGAGTCACAGAGCCCTGTAACGCAGAAAAGGCCTTTGGACCCATCACAGCACGGTGGCACAGTGGTTTGCTCCAGGGTCCTGGGTTCGATTCCCGGCTTGGGTCACTGTCTGTGTGGAGTTTGCACATTCTCCCCGTGCCTGCGTGGGTTTCCTCCGGGTGCTCCGGTTCCTCCCACAGTCCAAAGATGTGCGGGTTAGGTGTATTGGCTGTGCTAAATTGCCTCCTGGTATCCCGGGATGTATGTTAGAGGGATTATCAGGGTAAATATATGGGGTTTCAGGGATAGGGCCTGGGTGAGATTGTAGTCGGTACAGACTCGATGGGCCAAATGGTCTCCTTCTGCACTGTAGCGTTTCTATGATTCTATGAATTCTGCATCTACAATGGCCACCACTAAAGGAGCACTAATCCCATTTTCCTTCACTTGCCTCATATCCTTGAATAAGAGGGGGAGACATTTTGATTCGCCCCCATGAGGGAAAGTCTGTTTTTCTTTCTGGGTGCATGCACATCGGCAATTTAATTCACTTTGCAGAACTAGTTAATTCTGGCAAGGCTTTGGCTTGGCTAACTGAGCCATCCTGCCTTGTGCCTTCATGCCCATAACATGCTTTTTAAAATATCTTTGGTCTGGATTCACCTTTCACTTCGATGTTACCAACATGAGACAGACTCTTCACACAATGCTACACCATGAGATTTAATCATATAAAAAGACTAAAGCAACAGTTGCATGGTTAAAAGTGATTGTGCATGAGAATAGTAAGCAGCAAGTTGAGTTACAGGAATCAAAGAACAAAGGACAACACAGCATAGGAACAGGCCCTTCGGCCCACCAAGAAATTAAGGAAAAATGAAAGAAAATTAACTCAATTAAGGAAAAAAGAATTTGAAAAAAGTAAAGACTGTCTTTCATGACCTCATGTCCCAAAGTGTTTTGCAGATAATTAAATATTTTTGGAGTATAATCACTGTTGTAATGTAGAAACACAACAGCAAATTTGTAATTAGCAAGATCCCACAGGTATCAAAGTGATAAATTTCCACCGTAAGATGCCTCATTTGTGAATGCTTAACTCCAGAGGTTCAGATTTAATCTCATATGAGGAAGGGTTTTTCCACTGTAAATTGTGGGTTTGCTGTTTATTTTCTGTTGTCGGGTGGGATGTGGGTTGCAGTGCATCTTTTAACCTCTTTTTGTCAATATACGTTGAGATGAGATGGCTGAGGTATTCCTTCTGTTCATGGAAAGTGCATCGTATCTCTCAGGCTGATGCAGCAAATCCTTCTCTTCCCTCAGGTGCGGATGCTGTCAGAGTCACTGTCATTTTAATAAAGTGCACTTCCTGAATGTAACAGCCAAGGTGAAAAGAGGCTGCGAATTGATGTAGACAGGCTGAGCGAGTGGTCAAGACCATGATGGAAGGGAAGTCTGAAGCATACACAAATACGGTATCCTACCATGGAAATTTATCACTTTGATATCTGTGGGATCTTGCTATGTACAAATTTGTGTCGCGTTTCTACATTACAACAGTGATTATAACTTCAGACTTCCCTTCCATCATGTTCTTGACCACTCACTTAACTGAAGAATTGAGAGCAGGTTTTCCTTTTACGCAGTGAGAGAGTGAAAATGTTATTCAAAGGGATATGGGTGTCCTTGAAAGCGAACCACAGAAAGAAAACAAATAGCAGGCACAGTCAGCAGCTAACAATGGAAGTGGCATGTTAGGATTTATTACAATGTGGAGTGTAAGAGTGAAGAATTTTTACAGCAAGTGCACAGGGCCTTGATGAGACCACACCACACCATACGGATTTAGGCAGTGATTTTCCAATCTTGTTCACCCTGTCACCACCGCCAGGGAGATATTGAGAGCCTAGTCAAAGGGAAAAAGGAAGCATTTGTTAAGGCTAGGAGGATGGGAACACATGGAGCAAGTGTGGAATACAAGGAAAGTAAAAAGAAACTTAAGCAAGGGGTAGGGAGGGCTAAAAGAGTTAACAAAAGCCATTGGCCAGCAGGATTAAGGAAAATCCTAAGGCTTTTTATACATATGTAAAGAGCAAGAGGGTAGCCAGGGAGAGGGTTGGCCCACTCAAGGGCAAGGGAGGGAATCTATGCGTGGAGCCAGAGGAAATGGGTGAGGTATTAAATGAGTACTTTGCGTCGGTATTCACCAAAGAGAAAGCTTGGTGGATGATGAGCCTGGGAAAGGATGTATAGATAGTTTGAGCCACGTTGAGATCAAAAAGGAGGAGGTATTGAGGTTCTTGAGAAACATTAAGGTAGACAAGTCCCCAGGGCTTGATGGGATATACCCCAGAATATTGAGAGAGGCAAGGGAGGAAATTGCTGGGGCCCTGAGAGAAATCTTTGTGTCCTCACTGGCTACAGGGGAGGTACACACAGTAAGAAGTCTAACAACACCAGGTTAAAATCCAACAGGTTTATTTGGTAGCAAAAGCCACACAGGGGAGGTCCCAGAGGATTGGAGAATAGCCAATGTTGTTCCTTTGTTTAAGAAGAGTAGCAAGAATAATCCAGGTCATTACAGGCCGGTGAGCCTGACATCAGTGGGAGAGAAATTATTGGAGAGGATTCTTCGAGACAGGATTTATTCCCACTTGGAAATCAGTGGACGTATTAGTGAGAGGCAACATGGTTTTGTGAAGGGGAGGTCGTGTCTCACAAACTTGATTGAGTTTTTCGAAGAAGTGACGAAGATGATTGATGAGGGTAGGGCAGTAGATATTGTCTACATGGATTTCAGTAAAGCCTTTGACAAGGTCCCTCATGGCAGACTGGTGCAGAAGGTGAAGTCGCATGGGATCAGAGGTGAGCTGGCAAAGTGGATACAAAACTGGCTCAGTCAAAGAAGACGGAGGATAGCAGTGGAAGGGTGCGTTTCTGAATGGAGGGCTGTGACAAGTGGTGTTCCTCAGGGATCAGTGCTGGGACCTTTGCTGTTTGCAATATATATAAATGATTTGGAGGAAAATGTAACTGGTTTGATTAGTAAGTTTGCGGACGACACAAAGGTTGGTGGATTTGCGGATAGCGATGAGGACCATCAGAGGTCACAGCAGGAGACTTGGGCGGAGAGATGGCAGATGGAGTTTAATCCAGACAAATGTGAGGTAATGCATTTTGGAAGGTCTAATACAGATAGGAAATATACAGTAAATGGCAGAACCCTTAAGAGTATTGATAGGCAAAGGGATCTGGGTGTACAGGTACACAGGTCACTGAAAGTGGCAGTGCAGGTGAAGAAAGTAGTCAAGAAGGCATACGGCATGCTTGTCTTCATCGGCCGGGGCATTGAGTTTAAAAATTGGTAAGTCATGTTGCAGCCTTGTTAGGCCGCACTTAGTTAGGCCACACTTAGTTAGGCCGCACTTAGTTAGGCCCACCCAGGTCTTGATGGCCAAGGAAGTGCATTGATTAAGCAGCCAAACAAGTGCACACATTCAAAATCCTTCCAACATGCCAAACTTTAGTTCGGCCGCACTTGGAATATAGTGTTCAATTCTGGTTGCCACACTACCAGAAGAATGTGGAGGCTTTGGAGAGGGTACAGAAAATATTTACCAGGATGTTGCCTGGTATGGAGGGCATTAGCTATGAGGAGAGGTTGGAGAAACTTGGTTTGTTCTCCCTGGAAAGACGGAGGTTGAGGGGCGACCTGATAGAAGTCTACAAGATTATGAGAGGCATGGACAGAGTGGATAGTCAGAAGCTTTTTCCCAGGGTGGAAGAGTCAATTACAAGGAGGCACAGGTTTAAGGTGTGAGGGGCAAGGTTTAAAGGAGATGTACGAGGCAGATTGTTTACACGGAGAGTAGTGGATGCCTGGGACTCGTTGCTGGGGGAAGTAGTGGAAGCGGATACGGTAGTGACTTTTAAGGGGCGTCTTGACAAATACATGAATAGGATGGGAATAGAGGGATATGGTCCCCGGAAGGGTAGGGGGTTTTATTTCAGTCGGGCAGCATGGTCGGTGCAGGCTTGGAGTGCTGAAGGGCCTGTTCCTGTGCTGTAATTTTCTTTGTTCTTTGTTCTTTCATGGGGAATTTGGGGCTCAGCCCAAAACTCCATTCACTGCAGCAGGACTGGAGAATCCCAGCCGCGGGCGAGGTCAGAGAATTGTGGCTTTAGCCTCCTTGAGGAAGCTTATACGAGCCTAAGGAGAAGTGTAACAAAAGACTGGGTTGAGGGAATTGTCCGATGAGGAGAGATTGTGTTAGATAGTCCCTAGAATTTAGAAAAATTAAAGATGATCTCAGTGGAACATTGAAAAATCTGGACAGGTTTGACAGTGTAGATACTGAGAGGATATTTCCTTGGCTGAAGAGTTACAGTCTCACAATGAGGGGTCAACCACTTAGGACCGGGGGTTTTGTGGCACAGTCGGTCGTGCCCCTGCCCCTGAGATAGAAGGTCCGAATTCCAGTCCCACCCAGGTCTAGATGGCCAAGGAAGGTGCATTGATTAAGCAGCCAAACAAGTTGAGTGCACACATTCAAAATCCTTCCAACACGCCAATGGCAAAGGGTAAGAACCTCCTGGTCAGCCATGTTGGATGTGGAGTGGCGCCCCTCAAGCTATAAGCCTCTGATGACTGGTTAGCAACCTGTTCCAGGACAAAAACTGCTGTGGGTATCAGATGAAAGTCCACCTTGTGCACCACCAGATACGGGAAAGGAAGCAAAGGCTGAGATGAGGAGAAATTATTCACTCAAAGGGTTGTGATCCTTTGAAATTAGCTATTCATCAGAACCGTGCATGTTCAATTGTTGAACATGAAGTCTCCCGAACCCCAGCCAATGGGTTCAATGGTGGGTGTGGAGTGCGAATAATGCAGGGGAGACCAGAAATTGGTTCAATGTGGCATGAGTTTCCCACCGGATCTTCCGCTGGTGCTACCATGATGGTCGGAAAGCTGATCGCAGGCTGCGTGAAACACATTTGCATCCCACTAATGAGATGCAGATAAAGACTGAGTGGAATCTTCCCCCACACCCCGGTTCCACGTGACGCCAACAGGAAGACATGTTGGTGTGAACAAGGTGGCGTGCAGATGTCAGGACTCACCTGAACAATGCCTGGAGCTGCCTCTGGAGTTTGGGAGGGAGGCTGCCAGTGACCTCAGAGTCCAGAACATCAGAGCAGTGGGTAGGAAGCATCTGCAGGTGGATCTTCCAGATTAGTTGCCCTGGAAGGTGTCCATCTTCCAGACTCAGGGGGCAGGGTTTTACAGCCTTGATTGACCCGTGACTGAAAAATCCCACCCGAGGTAAACGGACATTTGTCCGCCTCTCATCCACTCCGATTCCGTGACAGACAGGGTGATAGAATTCCGGCGATGATGTTCCTGTCAATCCATCTTCTTTCTCGGGGTTTCTCTCTTCCAGTCTCTAGCACGCCCAGGAATTTTTCATCTTCAGGAAGTCCACCATCTTTCTTCCATAGTGGGTCAGCGATGCTGGGTGCCTTTTCAATATGGTGCCTGGACATGGTAGCAGACCAGGCACCATCAGGCCTGCCCCACATTGAAATACAGCACAAAACTCCTGGCTGCATAATTAATAAAGCTGGGGATGAAGAGTGTGGTGTGTTTTCACGCTGGCTTCCGCAGTAGGAAACACTCCACTTCTCCACCCTGCCCGGGGACACGGTCCCAGAACGGGAGAATTCTGCCTCGTGATTATATTGGACAGTGGAACAGTATCAAAGGGCCAAATGGCCTATTCCTCCTCCCAGTCCTGCAGCTTTTTATGTTGAATACAAGTGAGACAGAGATGATTACTTATGTGCTTAACATTAAGCCGATTGGACATCTGGAAGTTTAGTACCATCTACCTTTTTCCTGAGGGTCTTGTTCAGAATAAAACTCGTAATCCCTTAACAGTTCATTGGAGATAGTGGTTGTGACTAAAGACCAATAGAGAACTCATGCTTTGATTCAGAATTTGCAGTAAGGGTCAGGAATGAAAGGATCAGTGAAGGTTACCTCTCCACCGAGCCAGGAAGAAAGGTTCTATTGTTTATTTCTGTCGATCTATTGCTTACAAAAACATGGGGAGGAATTGGAATCTCCACAATCGAGTGAGTTTGAAGTTAAAATGTAAAACAGCTTAAACCTGACACCAACCAGCCTCCAACCAGCCCACTCTGGTTTAGATAGAGGTGGGACTGAGGGGAAGGGGGCAGAGGGGAAGGGGGCAGAGGGGGAGGGGACAGAGGGGGAGGGGACAGAGGGGGAGGGGCAGAGGAAGAGGGGGCAGGGGGGACGGGGCAGAGGGGGAGGGGACAGAGGGGGAGGGGACAGAGGGAGAGGGGGTGGAGGGGGAGGGGGCAGAGGGGGAGGGTACAGAGTGGGAGGAGGAGGGGACAGAGCGAGAGGGGGTGGAGGGGGAGGGGGCAGAGGGGGAGGGGCTGTGGGGAGGGGCAGAGGGGAAGGGGCAGTGGAGGAGGGGACAGAGGGGGGCGGGGGGGGTGGAGGGGGAGGGGGAAGAGGGGGAGGGGACAGAGAGGGAGGGGGCAGAGGGGGAGGGGGCAGAGGGGCATGGGACTGTGGGGGGGGGGCAGAGGGGAAGGGGACAGACGGGGAGGGGGCAGAGGGGAAGGGGGAAGAGGGGAGAGGCAGAGGGGAAGGGGGCAGAGGGGGAGGGGCAGAGGGGGAGGGGCAGAGGGGAAGGGGCAGAGGGGGAGGGGGCAGAGGGGGAGGGGGCAGAGGATAAGGGGACAGAGAGGGAGGGGCAGAGGGGAAAGGGACAGAGGGGGAGGGGGCAGACGGGGAGGGGACAGAGGGGAAGGTGCAGGTTGGCTGCGGGGTTGGCGTGCAATCACCATATACCCAGAAGACAACTTGTGCACTTACATATTCTAATGTGACCATGTGGTACAGACGTTAAGGCTATTTGAAATTTAATCTCGCCTGCCTCCAATCTCCTACTCCAGCCTCACCACACCAGTCACCCAATTCTGGCCTCCCCTCTACTCCTGTGGCTTTGCATTGACCCATTACCAGCCCCCAAGCTACCAACACCCCCGGCAACCAATCTCACTGAACCAACCCTTCTGATTCCACCACCCCAACCCTTAGAATCATCCCAACCGCCCCCTCACCTCCACGTGGCCACCAACCTCCCTCTCCTTCGCCTTTTCAAACTCTGGTCTGGGAAATGTTGATAAAAATTGTTAAGCGCTTCATTGGAGCTCTTTTGAATGCAAAGGTGTATCCTCATCTCCCACTCCTTACTTGCCTCCCCAAATTAACAAATAAAATGGATTAAGTTGCAAACCACGTGTGGCGTCCGATTCAGATTTCCTTCCATCAGTTTATGGGCGGAATTTTCTGGCTGTGTTCGCCCCGACACTGGAAAATCCCGTCCAAGGTCAACAGGCCTTTGCATGGTCCGTGTCCGGCCCACTACGATTCCCGTGGCGGGCGGGCCGGGAAATTTCTGCCCTATGTGTTTTGTTGGGTGGGATTTTCCTCAACTCCCATGCTGTGTTTTGCATAGGTGGCCCACCAATGGCCGATGACGGGATCTTCTGGTCCCACTGTTATCAATGGAGTTTCCCATTGTTTGGACCCTACACTGCCAGGGAACCCATGCGATGGGGGTGGGGGACTGGAAGATCCTGCTGAAGAAGCAGCTGGAGAATCCCGCCTGTTGCCTGGGAGATAGATATTGACCTGGCCACGGAAGGGTATACTCCCCCGCTCATCTGTGCATTAGGACAATGGGTTTTTTAATATTTGCCAGAGAGGACAGGCAGGTCTTGGGTTAACATCCAATCTGAAAGATGATTGCATTAAGATGGCGACCATGGAAGCTAAGACTGCAGTTATACCATCATCCTGGCCTGTGTAAAATGGTTTCAGACATGGCTCAGTGTGAAACTAGCTGTGCAGTTTGCACGTTGGATCTTGATCTGATGCACCCCCCTTCCTCCCCGCCCCCATCCCACCCCTGCCTCCCATCCTGGCCAGAAAGCTATGGTTGGTTAATTCCAGACTCTTACAAAATTGAATGCCAGGACACCAGTGACAGACTGGGAAGCAGATACAAGACAATTTCCTGCTTGTGCTAACATTGAGAAATAACAGCCTGGGGAGAGGAACTGTCTAAATGTGACAAAACACACATGAGCAGAGCTTAACTGATCTGATGGAAACTTGGACAGATGCACAGTAAAGCTCCCATTTCCTGGCTGCATATCATCCATCAAAGTCACCAACCTGAAAGCAATAGCTGGAGTCATAACTGACGTTCCGAGTTGAATTGCTGAGGTTCCCAAGGTTAACCGTTGTATTCTGACCGCCATCAAATCAATTCATTCACAATGTGAGAATTCTGTGGCCCCCCCTCCAGCCCAGTTCCCATAAAGTCATTTGAGTTGAAGGAAAAAAACAACAATTTAAAAAGAGTCTAAAAGTAATTCTGATTCTTATTAGTAATTTTATATGATCTCATTTTTTATATCACTCTTTGGGGCATAGATCAGCTAGGTAGTCAATATCTTTCCCCAGAGGTAGGGGAGTCTAAAACTAGAGGGCACAGGTTTAAGGTGAGAGGGGAATGATACAAAAGGGTCCAGAGAGGCAATTTTTTCACACAGAGGGTGGTGAGTGTCTAGAACAAGCTGCCAGAGGTAGTAGTAGAGGCGGATACAATTTTGTCTCTTAAAAAGCATTTAGACAGTTACATGGATACGATGGGTATAGAGGGATAGGGGCCAAATGCGGGCAATTGGGACTAGCTTCAGGGTTTTTTAAAAAAGGGCGGCATGGACAAGTTGGGCCGAAGGGCCTGTTCCATGCTGTAAACCTCTATCACTCTATGACTCTAGCGAGAGACTCTCTTACAGAAAGAAAATATTGAAAAAAGGAAATTGCCAGCTGGCAATCGCTACTTCTCCACTCTTAGTGCATGCTGGGAGTTTAGGTCAGGAAATGTTCTGACCGTTACTTTTAATGGGTGAGAGTGAAGTTCTGCCCTTGGGGTTGATCCCATTTTGACCGCCTGCAGGATCGGGGTGGCACTTTACAACCCGACGTCTCCGCTGTGGAAGCCACCCAGTTAAGAATGACAACCCAACCTCAATCAGAAGGGCGCCAGCTCAGATGTGCCCCCATTGCCAGTGGCCAGTGCTGAGGCTGTATGATCAGGGGGAAAGCACATTACTGAAGCACCGCACTTGAAGAAAGCTCAGTCTGCTGAGATTACAGAACTCACTGGCAGGGCAAAGTGATGATGTGGAGATGCCAGCGTTGGACTGGGGTAAGCACAGTAAGAAGTCTCACAACACCAGGTTAAAGTCCAACAGGTGTATTTGGTAGCACAAGTTTTCGGAGTCTCGCTCCTTCTTCAGGTGAGTGAGGACTTGTGTTCACAAACAGGGCATATAAAGACACAAACTCAATTTACAAGATAATGGTTGGAATGCAAGTCTTTACAGGTAATCAAGTCTTAAAGGTACAGACAATGTGAGTGGAGAGAGGGTTAAGCACAGGTTAAAGAGATGTGTATTGTCTCCAACCAGGACAGTTAGCGAGATTTTGCAAGCCCAGGCAAGTTGTGGGGGTTACAAATAGTGTGACATGAACCCAAGATCCCGGTTGAGGCCATCCTCATGTGTGTGGAACTTGGCTATCAGTTTCTGTTCAGCGATTCTTCGTTGTCGTGTGTCATAAAGGCCGCCTTGGAGAACGCTTACCCGAAGATCAGAGGCTGAATGCCCGTGACTGCTGAAGTGTTCCCCAACAGGAAAAGAACACTCCTGCCTGGTGATTGTCGAGTGGTGTTCATTCATCCGTTGTGGTAGCGTCTTCATGGTTTCCCCAATGTACCATGCCTCGGGACATCCTTTCCTGCAGGAATACGTCAGCAGTCATGGGCATTCAGCCTCTGATCTTCGGGTAAGCATTCTCCAAGGCAGCCTTCACAACACACGATAACGCAGAATCGCTGAGCAGAAATTGATAGCCAAGTTCCGCACACATGAGGATGGCCTCAACCGGGATCTTGGGTTCATGTCACACTATCTGTAACCCCCACGACTTGCCTGGGCTTGCAAAATCTCACTAACTGTCCTGTCTGGAGACAATACACATCTCTTTAACCTGTGCTGAACTCTCTCTCCACTCACATTGTCTGTACCTTTAAGACTTGATTACCTGTAAAGACTCGCATTCCAACCATTATCTTGTAAATTGAGTTTGTGTCTGTATATGCCCTGTTTGTGAACACAACTCCTCACTCACCTGAAGAAGGAGCGACACTCCAGAAGCTTGTGCTACCAAATAAACTTGTTGGACTTTAACCTGGTGTTGTGAGACTTCTTACAGAGCAAAGTGAGTCAGGCTCTTTGATTAAAGCAACTCAGTCAATGTCACAGTCCCATTAAGTGGAGATGAGTGTCAAAGTTAAGATTTGCCACATTTGGAAAGTGGGTGGCACGGTGGCACAGTGGTTAGCACTGCTGCCTCATAGCTCCAGGGGCCCAGGTTCAATTCAAGCCTCGGGTGATTGTCTGTGTGCAGTTTGCACGTTCTCCCCGTGTCTGTGTGGGTCCCCTCTGGGTGCTCTGGTTTCCTCCCACAATCCAAAGATGTGCAGGTTAGGTGGATTGGCCATGCTGAAATTGGCCCTTGGTGTCCCAAGATGTGTAGGTGGTGATGGAGTAGACCTGGATAAGATGCACTGTTGAAGAGTTGGTACAGACTTGATGGGCTGAATGGCCTCTTTCTGGACTGTTATAATTCTGATATTGAGAAGATAGAGTCAAGCTAATTAAAATGGAAGACAATCCCAAAGAGAAAAAAAACAGATAGGTTAAGTCAATGTATCTGAGAATAAATAAATTATTCTTTTCACTACTTCTTTTCAAATAATAACATTTTTATACACACATGCTGGTGTTAAGGAAAGAAGATTACATGTAACTTTCTCTGGGAATATTGGTCATGTATGTTTTGGTTGTGGTTACAATAAGTATCAGGTATCATTGATGTTGGTTTAGTCATATTGTACTCTGGGTAGCTATGCACAGGCACCACTTTACATTTCAAGATGTAAATGCCATTTTTGAAGGGGGGAGGAAATGTGCTATATTGTAATAAGAACATAACATAAGACCATCTGGCCCCTCGAGCCTGCTCCGGCATTCAATAAGATCATGGCTGATCTTTTCGTGGACTCAGCTCCACTTACCCGCCCGCTCACCACAACCCTTAATTCCTTTACTGTTCAAAAATTTATCTATCCTTGCCTTAAAAACATTCAATGAGAGAGCCTCAACTGCTTCACTGGGCAGGGAATTCCACAGATTCACGACCCTTTGTGTGAAGAAGTTCCTCCTCAACTCATTCCTAAATCTGCTTCCCCATATTTTGACATTATGCCCCCTCATTCTAGTTTCACCCGCCAGTGGAAACAACTTCCCTGCTTCTATCTTATCTATTCTCTTCATAATCTTATATGTTTCTATAAGATCTCCCCTCATTCTTCTGAATTCCAATGAGTATAGCCCCAGTCTACTCAGTCTCTCCTCATAAGCCAACCCTCTCAACTCCGGAATCAACCTAGTGAATCTCCTCTACACCCGCTTCAGTGCCAGTATATCCTTTCTCAAGTATGGAGACCAGAACTGTACACAGTACTCCAGGTGTGGCCTCACCAGCACCTTATACAGCTGCAACATAACCTCCCTCTTTTTAAACTCCATCCCTCTAGCAATGAAGGACAAAATTCCATTTGCCTTCTTAATTACCTGCTACACCTGCAAACCAACTCCTTGAGATTCCTGCACAAGGACACCCAGGTCCCTCTGCACAGCAGCATGCTGCAATTTTTTACCATTTAAATAATAGTCAATTTTGCTGTTATTCCTACCAAAATGGATGACCTCACATTTTCCAACATTGTACTCCATCTGCCAGACCCTCGCCCACTCACGTAGACTATCTATATCCCTTTGCAGACTTTCAGCGTCCTCTGCACACTTTGCTCTGCCACCCATCTTAGTGTCATCTGTGAATTTTGACACACTACACCTGGTCCTCAACTCCGAATCATCGATGTAAATCGTAAACAATTGCGGTCCCAACACTGATCTCTGAGGCACACCACTAGTCACTGATCGCCAACCAGAAAAACACCCATTTACCCCCACTCTTTGCTTTTTGTTAGTTAACCAATCCTCTATCCATGCTAATACATTACCCGTAATACTGTGCACCTTTATCTTACGTCTTTGGTGCGGCATCTTGTCAAATCCTTCTGGAAATCCAGATACACCACATCCACAGATTCCCCATTGTCCACTGCACATGTAATGTTCTTAAAGAATTCCACCAAATTCGTCAAACATGACCTGCCCTTCATGAACCCATGCTGCGTCTTCCCAGTGGGACAATTTATATCCAGATGTCTCGCTATTTCTTCTTTGATGATAGATTCAAACATTTTCCCTACTACAGAAGTTAAACTAACCGGCCTATAGTTACCTGCCTTTTTCTAGCTCCTCTTTTAAACAGTGGCGTCACATTTGCTGTTTTCCAATCTACGGGAACAACCCCAGAATCCAGCGAATTTTGGTAAATTACTGCTAGTGCATTTGCTATTTCCCCCGCCATCTCTTTTAGTCCCTGGGATGCATTCCATCAGGACCAGGAGACCTGTCTACCTTTAGCCCCATTAACTTGCCCAACACTCCCTCTTTCGTGATAATGATAGTTTCTAGGTCCTCACCTGCCATAGCCTTCCTGTCATCAATTTTTGGCATGTTATTTGTGTCTTCCACTGTGAAGACCGACACAAAATACCTGTTCAGTGCCTCAGCCATTTTCTCATTTCCAGTTATTACATCCCCCTTCTCGTCCTCTAAAGGACCAATGTTTACTTTAGCCACTCTTTTTTGGTTTATATATTTGTAATAACTGAGCATTTGATCATGTTGCCCTCCCTGCTGCAAATAAATTTGTTCAATAATGGCGGCTTGCAGTTCGTCTTACTCAATGCAATATCCAACAGTGGAGGAACAGGCCTGAGGGCAGATTGGAAACCCGGAGAGTGAACTGGTAAACAGGGACCTCCTGAACACATTGCACTGACTGAGTCTCAGAATAATGGATCCCCTCGGGTCACAGTGGAATCGGTGGGAATGCTTCATTTTCAGAATTGGCAGTTGATTGACTGTGTGGTGCTCTCTCTTGCCAATAGACTTTAGGATACGATGGAGTATAAAAACTGTGACAGTCAGTGTGATGGACACCCGCGGCTGGAATTTGTCAGACATAAATATCAGGTGTTACGGTAATTATTCTTTTATCTTTAACCATTAGCTGTTTCCTAACAGTCGCTGATGGCATCATGTTTTTTGCCCTGGGGGAAGCAGGCTCTGGAAACCAGGTGGTGAGTTGGCTACAGACCAGGTCTTGGGGAGGTAGGTGTGGGGGTGGCTGTTGACTTTGGCCTGGGTTGGACAGAAGCTGGGAGCAGTGCAAACAAGGCCAAAGGCTTCCTGCAGGGGCCTGTGGGGGGCATTTGTACTCTTTCTGCTTCAGAGTGAGTGCTCGAATGGGGCTAACCGCTCCCACCATCATTTTACCATTGGTTTTTTTTGGCGAACTCACCCAGCAAGATTTGAATTTAAATCAATCTCCCAATCACACTGTGGGAGCTGATTTAAATACAATAATGAAATATCCCATTGCTCCTGGTCGGGATACTTGCACAGCATGCTATATAATCGCTACAGAAATAGAAGGAAAGCGTGCTTGCATTGAGCTGGGATTGCAGTTCCCGTTTATTAAGATTCAGCCTCCCCTCTCGTGTCCTCCTGCCCATTGTGACGGGGTTGATATTGAGCCTATTGTCGATGTGCATGCCCCGTCCTTTCCTAACCATCCAACCAGACTGAATCTACTGCCCTCATCAGTTTAAAAATCTCGATCGTATCTCCACTTAGTCAACAATTCCCTCATGAAAATAATCCCAAATTATCCATCCCATCCCAATGCCAAAGACTGGATTTATTATTGTGCTCATCCTCCTCTGAACACCATTCAGGGCCTCAATATCCTTACCAGGGTTAAAGATCAAACATGGGGACAATATTCCAGCTCTACCAAGGCCTTGTGCCGTTATGAGGTGCGATTATCTCTGCCCGCTGTGCTGCTCGGGAAACGTCACGGGGAGGCTGAAAATAAAGATCGAGACCAGCTTCTGGTTGATCGTGATCTTCCTGGGCCATTTTTGTGGACGTAATCAGCCTCGCATCGGGGAACAGCATGAGGCTGATTACAATATGGAAATCATCATTTGCAGCTATTTAGTGAGCCCGGGACGGGTATTGTCCGAGTTCGCAAAACTTTCTGACCCCACCGATCGAGGTCCACCTCAGTGGGGTTCAGGTATGATCCCCAGTGATGGGGACCAGGAATGATGGCATCGCTGGTGGAATCAGAGGCCATTGAGCCTCCACGGGAGGTAGAAGGGATGCCCCTTGGGCAGTGGCACTGCCAGCCTGGTGCACTGGCACTGCCAAACTGGCAGTGCCAAGTGGGTGGGCCCTCGGGGGGGGGTGCAGATGGGGTGGAGCTAGACCATGGGATGTTGGAGGTAGGAATGGGGATAATGGAGAGAACTCTGCATTGAGGGGGGTAAAGACATTTGTGGATCCGATGATCAGAGACTGAGTCCGGCCAACAAGGTGCCAGCCATCGGGGGCAGGAGGATGCCTGGCAGAGCAGTGTGGGTGGGGCTCGGGGCTCACCATCAGGGGGAGTTCAGCACCTGCGATTGGGGGTGAAGGGGGTTTGGGCCCTGCAATTGGGATGGTATCTTGGCCGGTGAAGTCGGTGGGAGAGGAGGGGCATGTCATCCGATCTCCCAGTGTACTTGGAGATTGGCATGTGTGCATTGGCCTTCTGAGCAGTCTGATGCTGGCCTCTCGGGCGGGATTAGGCTCCACCCCCCATCCCCCACTGTTGTAAATCCCCTGATGGACTCTGCGATGCACAAAGTGCCAGAAATTCATTTTACTAAACTTGCCAAAAGAACGGGTGGGAAAACTCCTATTTTCCTGCTCGTTGGGCACTTAGTTTTTTTCGGGGACAATCACGTGCATGGTGTTAATGATGCTTTCATAATGGATCTGCAAAGTGAGATGGTTAAGCTTCACATTGATCCTAGGTAATACATTAGCGCAAGGCAAAGATGATACTCTTCACCCTGTTGCTATAAAAGCCATGATGTGGAGATGCCGCCTTTAGACTGGGGTAAACACAGTAAGAAGTCTCACAACACCAGGTTAAAGTCCAACAGGTTTATTTGGTAGCACAAGCCACGAGCTTTCGGAGCGCTGCTCCTTCATCAAGTGAGTGGGAGTTCTATTCACAAACAGGGCATATAAAGACACACACTCAATTTACAAAATAATGATTGGAATGCGAGTCTTTACAGGTAATCAAGTCTTAAAGGTACAGACAATGTGAGTGGAGAGAGGGTTAAGCACAGGTTAAAGAGATGTGTATTGTCTCCAGACAGGACAGTTAGTGAGATTTTGCAAGTCCAGGCAAGTCGTGGGGGCTACAGATCGTGTGACATGAACCCAAGATCCCGGTTGAGGCCGTCCTCATGTGTGCGCAACTTGGCTATCAGTCTCTGCTCAGCGGCTCTGCACTGTCGTGTGTCATGAAGGCCACCTTGGAGAACGTTTACCCGAGGATCAGAGTGAATGCCCGTAACCGCTGAAGTGTTCCCCAACAGGAAGAGAACAGTCTTGCCTGGTGATTGTCGAGCGGTGTTCATTCATCCATTGTCGTAGCGTCTGCATAGTTTCCCCAATGTACCATGCCTCGCGACATCTTTTCCTGCAGCGTATCAAGTAGATAACGTTGGCCGAGTTGCAAGTGTATGTACCGTGTACCTGGTAGATGGTGTTCTCACGTGAGATGATGGCATCCGTGTCGATGATCCGGCACGTCTTGCAGAGGTTGCTGTGGCAGGGTTGTGTGGTGCCGTGGTCACTGTTCTCCTGAAGGCTGGGTCGTTTGCTGCGGACAATGGTCTGTTTGAGGTTGTGCGGTTGTTTGAAGGCAAGAAGTGGGGGTGTGGGGATGGCCTTCGCGAGATCTTCATCTTCATCGACGACATGTTGAAGCCTCAGGAGAAGGTGTCGTATCTTCTCCGCTCTGGGGAAGTACTGAACGATGAAGGGTACTCTGTCCGCCGTGTCCCGTGTTTGTCTTCTGAGGAGGTCGGTGCGGTTTTTCGCTGTGGCGCGTCGGAACTGTCGATCGATGAGTCGAGTGCCATATCCTGTTCTTATGAGGTCATCTTTCAGCGTCTGGAGGTGCCTGTTGCGATCCTCCTCATTAGCAACCTCTGCAAGACGTGTCGGATCATCGACACGGATGCCATCATCTCACGTGAGAACACCATCTACCAGGTACACGGTACCTACTCTTGCAACTCGGCCAACGTTGTCTACCTGATACGCTGCAGGAAAGGATGTCCCGAGGCATGGTACATTGGGGAAACCATGCAGACGCTACAACAATGGATGAATGAACACCGCTCGACAATCACCAGGCAAGAGTATTCTCTTCCTGTTGGGGAGCACTTCAGCGGTCACGGGCATTCGGCCTCTGATGTTTGGGTAAGCGTTCTCCAAGGCGGCCTTCACGACACACGACAGCGCAGAGTCGCTGAGCAGAGACTGATAGCCAAGTTGCGCACACATGAGGACAGCCTCAACCGGGATCTTGGGTTCATGTCACACTATCTGTAACCCCCATGACTTGCCTGGGCTTGCAAAATCTCACTAACTGTCCTGGCTGGAGACAATACACATCTCTTTAACCTGTGCTTAACACTCTCTCCACTCACATTGTCTGTACCTTTAAGACTTGATTACCTGTGAAGACCCGCACTCCAACCATTATTTTGTAAATTGAGTTTGTGTCTTTATATGCCCTGTTTGTGAACAGAATTCCCACTCACCTGATGAAGGGGCAGCGCTCCGAAAGCTTTTGCTTGCAAATAAACCTGTTGGACTTTAACCTGGATTGTTAGACTTTTTAGTGTGTTTACCCCAGTCCAACGCCGGCATCTCCACATCATGACTCCCATCGACACCGCAAACTGCCGGCTCCAAGTGGAGAGGATCTCCAAGAAGATCGCGCATATCGACACAGACATCAAGTTTCTACAAAGATGCAAGAAAGCAGACAAGATACCGAAAGGACTACAGATCACGAACCCACTCAGGTCAACCTATAACACAGACTACGCTGAGAGACTTTGCCGTCGCACCTCTCTCACACTCCTCAAACACCTCATACACCAGTTCTACAGCAAACACCGCAGCCTGGAAATCAAGATAGAGTCCATATCCTCAACATCCAGGACGCAGACCAGCTGCAAAACTCTGCCAAGCAGACGAGACAAAGGAACTACGCCATCGACATGCACACCAAGAACAGGAAACTTGAGAAACTCGGCATCACCACCAGCAGCAACCAAGCCTCCCCCGATACCACAGTGGAAAACAATACCACTGCAGGGAAGTCCATTGTCAACTTGTCGGACTGCACACTTCAACCAGATGAAATCGAAGTTCTCAGCCGAGGGCTCAATTTCTGCCCCACCACCAAAATAGACCCCATCAGTCTCGCAGCAGACACAGAGGAATTCATCAGGCGAATGAGGCTGCGGGAGTTCTTCCACAAACTCCAAGAGGCCAACAGCAAACACAATGAGACAGCCAATGAACCGGAACAGCCGACAGAAAGATCCGCGGTGCAGGAACCGAAGAGGAAAGAGTCGAATTGGACTCCTCTGGAAGGCCGCTGCCCTCGACTTGTCATGTATGCCCAAGCCGTCAGGAGGTGCGTCAATGCCAGATTCATCAGCCGCGCTCACAAGACAGCCCCGAACATCACCCAAGCTCAACGCAACACCATCCGCGCTCTCAAGACCAACCACAACATTGTCATCAAACCAGCAGACAAAGGAGGGGCCATCGTCATACTGAACAGACCGGATTACTGCAAAGAAGTGTACGGACAACTGAACCACGAGGAACACTACAGACAGTTACCCGCAGATCCAACCAAAGAACACACCCGTCAACTCAACAGACTGATCAAGACCTTTGATCCGGACCTTCAGAGCACCCTCCGTGCTCTCATCCCATGTACTCCCTGCGATGGAGATCTCTACTGCCTCCCGAAGATACTCATGGCAAACACACCCGGCCGTCCCATCGTATCGGGCAATGGGACCCTGTGTGAGAACCTCTCCGGCTACGTCGAAGGCGTCCTGAAAGCCATTGTACAAAGAACCCCCAGCTTTTGTCGTGACACTCTGGACTTTCCTACAGAAACTCAGCACACATGGAGAAGTTGAACCAGGAGCACTCCTCGTCACAATGGATGTCTCGGCACTCTACACCAGCATCCTCCACGATGATGGCATTGCTGCAACTGCCTCAGTACTCAACGTCAACAACTGCCAATCTCCAGATGCAATTTTACAACTCATCTACTTCATCCTGGACCACAATGTCTTCACCTTCAACAACCAGTTCTTCATCCAGACACACGGAACAGCCGTGGGGACCAAATTTGCACCTCAATATGCCAACATCTTCATGCACAGGTTCGAACAAGACCTCTTCACTGCACAGGACCTTCAACCGATGCTATACACCAGATACATCGATGACATTTTCTTCCTTTGGACTCATGGTGAACAATCACTGAAACAACTATATGATGACATCAACAAGTTCCATCCCACCATCAGACTCACCATGGACTACTCTCCAGAATCGGTTGCATTTTTGGACACACGCATCTCCATCAAGGACGGTCACCTCAGCACTTCACTGTACCGCAAGCCCACGGATAACCTCATGATGCTCCACTTCCCCAGCTTCCACCCTAAACCCGTTAAAGAAGCCATCCCCAACGGACAGGATCTGCTCAGATGAGGAGGAACGCAACAGACACCCCCAGACGCTGAAAGATGCCCTCAGAAGAACAGGATATGGCACTCGACTCATCGATCAACGGTTCTGTCGCGCCACAGCGAAAAACCGCACCGACCTCCTCAGAAGACAAACATGGGACACAGTGGACAGAGTAAACTTCGTCGTCCAGTACCTTCCCGGAGCAGAGAAGCTACGACATCTCCTCTGGAGCCTTCAACATGTCATTGATGAAGATGAACATCTCGCCAAGGCCATCCCCATCCCCCACTTCTTGCCTTCAAACAACTGCACAACCTCAAACAGACCATTGTCCGCAGCAAACTACCCAGCCTTCAGGAGAACAGTGACCACGACACCACACAACCCTGCCACAGCAACCTCTGCAAGACGTGCCAGATCATTGACACGGATGCCATCATCTCACGTGAGAACACCATCTACCAGGTACACAGTACATACACTTGCAACTCGGCCAACGTTGTCTACCTGATACGCTGCAGGAAAGGATGACCCAAGGCATGGTACATTTGGGAGACCATGCAGACATTACGACAACGGATGAATGAACACCGCTCGACAATCACCAGGCAAGAGTATTCTCCTCCCATTGGGGAACACTTCAACGGTCACGGGCATTTGGCCTCTGATCTTCGGGTAAGCGTTCTCCAAGGCATGACACACGACAGCGCAGAGTCGCTGAGCAGAGACTGTTAGCCAAGTTCTGCACACATGAGGACGGCCTCAACCGAGATCTTGGGTTCATGTCACGCTATCTGTAACCCCCACGACTTGCCTGGGCTTGCAAAATCTCACTAACTGTCCCGGCTGGAGACAATACACGTCGCTTTAACCTGTGCTTAACCCCCTCTCCACTCACATTGTCTGTACCTTTAAGACTTGATTACCTGTAAAGACTCGCATTCCAATCATTATTTTGTAAATTGAGTTTGTGTCTTTATATGCCCTGTTTGTGAACAGAACTCCCACTCACCTGATGAAGGGGCAGCGCTCCGAAAGCTGTTGGCTTTTGCTACCAAATAAACCTGCTGGACTTTAACCCGGTGTTGTTAGACTATAAAAGCTACCCAGGGCCTGCCTTTGTGTCAGTGACTAATGAGAATGTCAATAGCAGCTGTGTGCGTGACTTCTCGCTGCACAGAAACAATAGTTAGTTTGAGTGAACCTGTCAGATAGTCCCCAGTCAGTTGCTAACTATGCTTCGACATTTTATGTTTCACTGACAATCCCTTTTACAAAAAGAAAGAGTGCTTGCGGTACAATATTTTCACTGAACTCCACCGAAATTGCTGGTATTTTGCCAGAACTGGAATGATCTCTAATCTCAGGGAGTCATTACTTGAAGCATAACTAACGATAGAAGGGCAAGTCATGCAAGGAATAAATTCTGCTGCAAATTCCCATAAATTGCCTGGGTCGAGATGAAGCAGCCGGACCCTAAATATTGATCATTCTTAGCTTCAGGGCTTGGTTCATTGGCTGTGCATTTTCAACACTTTGTTTCTTTTGGTGACACATTCTGATGGCCCTCTGTATCAATTTGAAGATTTCGGAGTCTGACCTTCAGTTAGGGATCTCTGCTGCTGCTGTCACCTGCACCATTCTCTATCCATTCACTTTGTTGAGCCACTGAGAGCAGCAGCAACAATTGTTGGTCAGGGCTGTTCCATTTGCCCACAAGAGGTCTTTACAGCTGCAAAGTGTATTTCCCACACTTCAGCCATGTACCGCCAGCCTGCGAATGTTGGCTGCACAGTGCAATTCCAGATGTGCAGCACCTGAGTTGTGCTGCACTCTGTGATCTTCATTCTAATGGTCAACCGAGCGTTTGGTGCAAAGCTCGGAGCCCAGCCAGTGGATTATAGATGTCATAGAATCATAGGATTGCTACAGTGCGGGAGGAGGCCATTTGGCCCATCGAGCCTGCACCGACAACAATCCCACCCAGGCCCTATGCTCGTCACCCCACGTAGTTACCCGGCTAATCCCCCTGACTAAAGGACAATTTAGCATGGCCAATCAACCTAGCCCACACATCTCATCAGGGAACAGACTGCATGGGGCCCCACAATAAAACCAAATGCAAAGGAAGGGCAGGATTTTCTGGCAGTGCTTGCCTCGAGGTCGGAAAATTCGACCAGAGGTCAATAGACCTTTGTATAGTTCGTGTCCCACCCACTGCGATTCCCATGGCAGGCAGGGCAGGATGGGAAAATTCCGCTTGTTGTTTACGTTTTCACAGTGCCCAGAATGCCTGAGAGAGAATTTGAGTGTTTTGATATACCCACTTTGAACTGGATATTTTGCAGCAGTGATTAAGTCTCCCACATGTTCTACAGTCAGGGCCTGAAGTTAATGTTCCATTTAAACATTCTGCTGATCTGGTGCCCCCAGCCACCAGCGAGATACACTGAGAAATCATGGCTGCATTCCCCAACCCTTTTGTGTGGGACTATAGAATTCTGATGTGCAGAGGAACCTAGGTGTTCTCGTGCAGGAATCACAAAAGGTTCGTATGCAGGTACAGTATGTAATCAAGAAGGCTAATGGAATGCTAATCTTTATTGTGGGAGGAATAAAACATAAAGTAAGGATGTTATGTTTGAGTTATACAGGACATTGTTGGGACCGCATCTTGAATGCTGTGTGCAGTTTGGTTCCCCTTATTTATACAAGGATGCAAATGCATTGGAGGCGGTTCAGAGGTTTACTCAATTGATGACTAGAAAGACTGGGCCGGAGGGTGAGGCTGGGCTTGTTTCCAATGGTGATTCAAAGAGTGAGGCGTGACTAAATGAAGAATTTAAGATTCCAAATGGTCTCGACAAGATAGATGTGGAAAGGGTGTTTCCCTCTGAGGGTGAATTCCAAACTATAGAAACATAGAAACATAGAAAAACAACAGCACAGAACAGGCCCTTCAGCCCCACAAGTTGTGCCAAACATATCCCTACCTTTTAGGCCTACCTATAACCCTCCATCTTATTAAGTCCCATGTACTCATCCAGGAGTCTCTCAAAAGACCCTATTGAGTTTGCCTCCACCACCACTGACGGCAGCCGATTCCACTCGCCCACCACCCTCAGTGTGAAAAACTTCCCCCTAACATTTCCCCTGTACCTACCCCCCAGCACCTTAAACCTGTGTCCTCTCGTAGCAGCCATTTCCACCCTGGGAAAAAGCCTCTGAGAGTCCACCCGATCTATGCCTCTCAACATCTTATATACCTCTATTAGGTCTCCGCTCATCCTACGTCTCTCCAAGGAGAAAAGACCGAGCTCCCTCAGCCTATCCTCATAAGGCATGCCACTCAATCCAGGCAACATCCTTGTAAATCTCCTCTGCATCCTTTCAATCTTTTCCACATCCTTCCTGTAATGAGGCGACCAGAACTGAGCACAGTACTCCAAGTGGGGTCTGACGAGGGTCTTATACAGCAACATCATTATCTCGGGACTCCTAAACTCAATCCATCGATTGATAAAGGCCAGCACACCATACACCTTCTTAACCAACTCCTCCACCTGCGGGGTCGATTTTAAAGTCCTATGGACCCGGACCCCAAGGTCCTTCTGATCCTCGACAGTACTAAGAGTCTTTCCCTTTATATTTGACAAAGTCCCACATGGCAGGTTGGTTAAGAAGGTTAAGGCTCATGGGATACAAGGAGAAGTGGCTAGATGGGTGGAGAACTGGCTTGGCCATAGGAGACAGAGGGTAGTAGTCGAAGGGTCTTTTTCCGGCTGGACGTCTGTGACCAGTGGTGTTCCGCAGGGCTCTGTACTGGGACCTCTGCTATTTGTGATATATATAAATGATTTGGAAGAAGGTGTAACTGGTGTAATCAGCAAGTTTGCGGATGACACGAAGATGGCTGGACTTGCGGATAGCGAAGAGCATTGTCGGGCAATACAGCAGGATATAGATAGGCTGGAAAATTGGGCGGAGAGGTGGCAGATGGAGTTTAATCCGGATAAATGCGAAGTGATGCATTTTGGAAGAAATAATGTAGGGAGGACTTATACAATAAATGGCAGAGTCATCAGGAGTATAGAAACACAGAGGGACCTAGGTGTGCAAGTCCACAAATCCTTGAAGGTGGCAACACAGGTGGAGAAGGTGGTGAAGAAGGCATATGGTATGCTTGCCTTTATAGGACGGGGTATAGAGTATAAAAGCTGGAGACTGATGATGCAGCTGTATAGAACGCTGGTTAGGCCACATTTGGAGTACTGCGTCCAGTTCTGGTCGCCGCACTACCAGAAGGACGTGGAGGCGTTAGAGAGAGTGCAGAGAAGGTTTATCAGGATGTTGCCTGGTATGGAGGGTCTTAGCTATGAGGAGAGATTGGGTAGACTGAAGTTGTTCTCCTTGGAAAGACGGAGAATGAGGGGAGATCTAATAGAGGTGTACAAGATTATGAAGGGTATAGATAGGGTGAACAGTGGGAAGCTTTTTCCCAGGTCGGAGGTGACGATCACGAGAGGTCACGGGCTCAAGGTGAGAGGGGCGAAGTATAACTCAGATATCAGAGGGACGTTTTTTACACAGAGGGTGGTGGGGGCCTGGAATGCGCTGCCAAGTAGGGTGGTGGAGGCAGGCACGCTGACATCGTTTAAGACTTACCTGGATAGTCACATGAGCAGCCTGGGAATGGAGGGATACAAATGATTGGTCTAGTTGGACCAAGGAGCGGCACAGGCTTGGAGGGCCGAAGGGCCTGTTTCCTGTGCTGTACTGTTCTTTGTTCTTTGTTCTTTGTACTCGTTCATCCCATTTGACCTGCCAAAATGGACCACTACGCATTTATCTGGGTTGAAGTCCATCTGCCACTTCTCCGCCCAGTCTTGCATCCTATCTATGTCCCTCTGTAACTTCTGACATCCCTCCAGACTATCCACAACCCCAACCTTTGTGTCGTCAGCAAACTTACCAACCCATCCCTCCACTTCCTCATCCAGGTCAGTTATGAAAATGACAAACAGCAAGGGTCCCAGAACAGATCCCTGGGGCACACCACTGGTGACCGACCTCCATTTAGAAAAAGACCCATCCATACCCACTCTCTGCCTCCTTTGGGCAAGCCAGTTCTGGATCCACAGGGCAGCAGCTCCTTGGATCCCACGCCCTCTCACTTTTTCTAGAACCCTTGCATGGGGGACCTTATCAAATGCCTTGCTAAAATCCATATAAACCACATCTACCGCTTTCCCTTTGTCAATGTGTTTAGTCACATTTTCGAAGAACTCCACCAGACTCGTAAGGCATGATCTGCCTTTGACAAAGCCATGCTGAGTATTCTTGAGCATACTAAACCTCTCTAAATGCTCATAAATCTTGTCCCTCAGGATCTTCTCCATCAGCTTACCAACCACTGAGGTTAGACTCACCGGTCAGTAATTTCCTGGGCTATCCCTATTCTCCTTCTTGAAAATAGGAACCACATCCGCAATCCTCCAATCCTCCGGCACCTCTCCCGTCTCCATCGACGACGCAAAGATCATCGCCAGAGGCTCCGCAATCTCTTCTCTCGCCTCCCACAGTAACCTGGGGTACATCCCATCCGGACCCGGCGACTTATCTATCTTGATGCCATTCAAAGATTCCAGCACAACCCCTTTGTTAAAGTCCACATACTCAATCTTTTCAGTCCACCGCAAGCCCGCAGTACATCCACCCATGTCCTTCTCCTCTGTGAAAACCGAGGCAAAATACTCATGAAGCACCTCTGCCATTTCTACTGGTTCCGTACAGACTTTCCCGCCTTCACCTTTTATAGGCCCTATTCCTTCACGTCTCATTATTTTACTCTTCACATATTTATAGAACGCCTTAGGGTTTTCCTTAATCCTACCTGCCAAGGCCTTCTCGTGACCCCTTCTGGCTCTCCTAATTTCCTTCTTTAGTCCCTTCCTACAAGCCGTATACTCATCTAGATCCCTATCTTCACCAAGCTCTCTGAACCTTTTGTACGCTTTCCTTTTCTTCTCGACTAGGTCCCGCACAGCTTTCGTGCACCACGGTTCCTTTAACCTACCAACTCCTCCCTGTCTGCTCGGAACGTTGTCCTGTAGAACTCTAGACAGACATTCATTGAAAAACTGCCACCTCTCTTCAGTACATTTCCCCGAGAACACCTCCTTCCAATTTACTCCTCTAATTTGCTGCCTTATGTCTTCATATTTCCCCTTACTCCATATAAACGCTTTCCTCGCTTGCCTGATCCTCTCTTTTCCCAATGCAAGCATAAAGGAGATAGAGTTCTGATCGCTATCCCCAAGATGCTCTCCCACTGAGAGATAGGGGGCAGTGTTTTAAAATTAGGGGTTGCTCTTTTAGGACAGAGATGAGGAGAATTTTTTTCTCTGAGGGTTGTGCGTTGTTTGGAACCCTCGACCTCAGAAGGCAGTGGGAATGGGATCACACTGAATATTTTCAGAAGGCAGTGGGAATGGGATCACACTGAATATTTTTAAGGCAGAGATAGATGGATTCTTTTGGGCAAAGGCATCAAAGTTTATCAGGGAACGTGGAACGCAAAACACTGAGAATTCTCAGGTCTGAGTGCAAGAGACGGTAAGAAGTCTCACAACAGCAGGTTAAAGTCCAACAGGGTTATTTGGAATCACGAACTTTCGGAGCGCTGCTCCTTCATCAGGCAGCGCTCCGAAAGCTCATGATTCCAAATAACCCTGTGGGGCTTTAACCTGGTGCTGCGGGACTTCTTACTGTGCCCACCCCAGTCCAACACCGGCAACTCCACATCATGAGTGCAAGAGAAACACTAAATCTGCTCCTTTGCTCTGCTGAGGCTGAACGGAATCTTCTCTGCCACAGAGGTTGCTTCTATCTTCATTTAATTCAAATTCCAGCCACATGGAAACTGTGTAAAGCTGACAATTTAAAGTTGAATTATAAGCAGATTTATCCCACGGATCCATGCCCAGTAAAAATCTCATGTTACAGTCAAGCAGCAGTGGGGATGATGATGTGATCAGAATGAGCCATCATGAACTCAGGAGCCACAGATCACCCCACACTTTCCATCTATTAAAATTCTGCAGACAGAATAATGAACCAATGTAACCTTGTTTCACAATTTATTGTTAAAGTCCTCACCCACTAACTTGAACACGCTTCCCTCATCCAGAAAATCACAGGCCTGTGGCGAACACACAGCTGTGGCATAAACAGGTTTGGAGAATTTGAATATGGGTCACACATCTTTCAGTTTCAGTTTCTCTGAACTCTGACACCTTTCCACACTTGCGTACACACTACACCAATTCATGAAAACATCATAGTTCTGAATACTCTCATGACTCAGGTCAGAAGCTCCAAAGTGTTTTATGAAGCCGGCCTGGATCATCTTGAATTTGGCTAGGATAAGCATGCTATGTTTCACTTCAGGTATTATCCAAATGACCCACTAGCGAGCTTTTAACAAACAAAGTTTATTTAAGAATATAGTTAACATGCATAGTAAGAAAATTAGCAAGAACTTTTATTAATTACAAACAAGAAACGAAACAATCAGTATAATGTATAATCCTTAACAAATATATCTAATGTGTTAAATCAAACAAATCCCAAAGACAAAAGACTCTTTTCACAGGTTTAACACAGCAAATTCATGTAATACTGGACTTGGGTCCTTTGGATGAAGTCTTCAGTTCTCTGGATAGACTCAGAACAGTTTGAAAGTCAGAATAGTTTCCCAAAACACCAGGGATTCTAGGCAAGCCACCAAGAGTGATATCCCCCCCGTCAGAAAGGCAAGACCTGGCTTTCAGCTAACCAGCAGAATTTCCAAAACCAGGGAGAGAGAGAGACATTTATTTCAGTCTAATGTCCACTCCCTTCTAAAACTAAAACTCAAACTGCAGCTCCAAACTGAAAATGAAAAAAACTGCTTTCACCTGACCTGCCAACCAGTTTTTCTCCCAACAATGCAAAGTCATAAATAATGCAGTAGAAATAAAGAAAGCTGAAAGGTGTTTTTCTCTGCTACGTACCTAGCTCCTCCCATTAACCACATTATCACATCACCAGGGGAATCTTCATCTATAAACAAAAATCTATTCGCTCTCTCCTGAGTGAACACCACAGAGCTACAATGAGTAATTATCGTGCGCCCCCAGCAACTAAGCTGCATTCCATCCAAACATACCAACTGCCTGTAGGAACAAACTGAACTTTAAAACTTTAAAAGTAGTCCCCTTAAATATAAATGTAAATATACGTATATATCTATAGCGGCATGCTGGCACAGTGGTTAGCACTGCTGCTTCACAGCACCAGGGACCCGGATTCGATTCCCAGCTTGGGTCACTGTCTGTGTGAAGTTTGCACGTTCTCCCCATGTCTGCATGGGTTTCCTCCGGGTGCACCGGTTTCCTCCCAGCCTGAAAGACATGCTGGTTAGGTGCATTGAACTGAACAGGAGTGTGGCGACGAGGGGTATTTCACAGTAACTTCATTGCAGTGTTAATGTAAGTCTTACTTGCGACTAATATATAAATAAACTAAACTAAGCGATAGCAAACTATCATCACAAAGGTCATAAGGTCCCTAGTTGTAAAGCTAATTAGCACCAGTTGAACTGAATTCAGATTCGACAATCTCCATTGAAGGCCATTGTGAGCTTCGATTCTTCTGGTAATTGTTTTGGTAAATGAACTGGATTAAAGAGAAGCCTTGGGAGGATGCAGTTTTATCATTCAGATATAGATACACCCCAAAACTGCACACTTCAGTAAATATTGATTTGCACATTCAGTAAAAGGTTTACTTGGGCTTGTCTTATGGTGGCCCAGGGCTTTGGAACAATGAGGTTCTCCATCATTGCAAAATTAGTGGAATGCCTGAAAATCGGAAGTCTGTCCAACCCCTTCCATTTTCACGGAGTTGGGGTGGGATGGGGTGGGGGGGGGTGGGTTGAGGGGGTGGGATGGGGTGGCGGGGTGGGTTGAGGGGGTGGGTTGAGGGGGTGGGGGGGTGGGTTGAGGGGGTGGGGGGGTGGGTTGAGGGGGTGGGATGGGGTGGCGGGGTGGGTTGAGGGGGTGGGTTGAGGGGGTGGGGGGGTGGGTTGAGGGGGTGGGGGGGTGGGTTGAGGGGGTGGGGGGGTGGGTTGAGGGGGTGGCGGGGTGGGTTGAGGGAGTGGGGGGGTGGGTTGAGGGGGTGGGGGGGTGGGTTGAGGGGGTGGGGGGGTGGGTTGAGGGGGTGGCGGGGTGGGTTGAGGGAGTGGGGGGGTGGGTTGAGGGGGTGGGGGGGTGGGTTGAGGGGGTGGCGGGATGGGTTGAGGGGGTGGCGGGGTGGGTTGAGGGAGTGGGAGGGTGGGTTGAGGGGGTGGCGGGGTGGGTTGAGGGAGTGGGGGGGTGGGTTGAGGGGGTGGGGGGGTGGGTTGAGGGGGTGGGGGGGTGCGTTGGTTGAGTGGGACATCTGTGTGCTTTACAGAGCTGACCATTTACATCAGCAGCTGCATTCACTGAGTGGGATTTTTGGAGGCACTGAGTGTGAAAGTCAGAGTGTGCAGACTAGACCGGGTAAGAGCATGGCTGAACTTTGTGGATTAATTTGGGTAGCCAGGGGATCCCTTTGGATCTGGTCCTGGGACATCTTTGGGGGCGGTAAAATGCCCTTTGGGGTAGGTCCTTTTGATGTGTTAGAGGTAGGTATGAATGTGTATAAAAAGCACAATTCCACATCGCTGCCAATATGCTTGCCAAAATCAATTAAGAATGTCAAAAGCACTATTCTTTACTTGGCAATAAAGCCTTTGTTGATTGAAGCCACATCGAATCACCCTCAATCTATTCTAGTACAGGATTCGTGGTGCCTTGGATTGGCAAGGATAGGGTGTGGGGAGTGTGGGCAGGGTGAAGGGTGAGGGCTGGAGGGAGGTTTCATGTTTTAATACTTATTTTTATTTTTCAGCACAGAGCCCGAATCCCGAGCCAAGCCTTGACTCAGCAACCTTCTCGCTAAATCTCAGCTCATCCACCCCGACTTGCATTCTAGTCTGGCACCGCTCACTGAAAATCTGACATTCAGACAGCAATTTTTAAAGGGTCACAGGGTTGAGAATTCTCCCATCTCTGAACCAACTGTGGAGCAAATAATCTGGGTCGACTGGAAATTACTGTTGAAGAGCGGGAATTATGATAGCCTCAGCCTCTCAGTGGAACTCATAAGCTACCCGTCTGCCAGTATAACTCTGACTTCTCCATATCTCTCGAACTCTTTCTAATCACACTTTCTTTTGCAATGTCTCAGGTAAAACTTTCCACTGAATCATTTACAACTGGACTTTCAAACTCCTAAATACCTGAACTATGACCTTCCATTCACCACATTCCTTCTGCAGCTGTCAATTTGCTTAATCACTTCTTCATCTCCATGATCGATGACCCTTTTCCTCAGTAAAATCTTTACTCTGTCCCATCTTGGTTCTTTCACTGCCATGTTTGACTGTGCCAAGGCAGCACAGTGCACAGTAGCACCATTGCCTCACAGCACCAGGGACCCAGGTCCGATTCTGGCCTTGGGTGACTGTCAGTGCGGAGTCCACACGTTTTCCCTGTGTCTGCGTGAGTTTCCTGTGGGTGCTCAGGTTTCCTCCCACACTCCAAAGATGTGCAAGTTCGATGGATTGGCCATGATAAATTACCCCTTAGTGCCTAAAGATGTGTAGGTTAGGTGGATTAGATGTAGCAGATGCAGGGGTTATGGGGATAGGGCATGGGTTGGGCCTGGGTGGAATGCTCCTTCAGAGAGTCAGTGCAAGCTAGATGGGCTGGATGGCTTCTTTCTGCACTGTAGGGATTTTATGGTTCTCTGAACCCCATCTTTGCTCCCTCAATGCAATATATAGAGAGAGTTTGGACTGTTGTCATGCCTGACTATCTTCGGCCAAAATTCTCCCTATTCCAAGATCACCCTGAAGACCAAAGTGAACCTCGGATTGTTTTCTCCATGACTAAACTCTCCTGCAACTCCTTCTTCCCAACAAGACCCCTTTCTAGCTTAACTTTCAACAGGTCCAATAGCTGATGGATATTTTTGCCATGAAAGTCCTGAGTATCTCTTTAGCCACCTTTGCCACGTGTTCCCTACACCCACCTCACCCCATTCTCCATTCGTCTTGCTCACAAATTAAATCCTCACCCCAGATTATCCTTCCTACCCGGTGCATAGCCTACATCTCATTCAGTATTACTTCCATCTCTGCGAATTCTCCCTCCAAGCTTACCTTTTCCATCAGTTCCATCACCGGCTGTCTTGATTATATTCCCGACTTCTTTACCTGACCTTTAGCCGACAATGCTAATGGTTTGCTTGCCTCACATTCTGTTCCCTAGATCTCAACACTAACTTTGTCTCCTCCCCTCTCAAACAAACCCCTGACCGACCCTCTGCCATTTTAACAGCATCACCACTGCACCCCCAGTTCCTCCCCTGCCAAATCCATGGCCACTTTCCCTCCTATTTCCTGTTTGAAACTTTCTAGTCAGGTTTCAGCCCTAACCAGCGAGCAGGTCCGAACCAAAATTCTCAGCAGACACCCTCTGTTGCTGCGACCACAGTGCATTATCTTGGCTGATCCTCCTCGATCTCCATCCAGCCCTTGACACAGTTGACCACACCGTCTTCCTGCAACACCTCTCCTCTGTTGCTGGACTGAGCGAGATTGGTCTCACTTGGTTCCACTTTGAACCAAATATATCCAAGTCTCCCAGCAGTGAGGTGTGGAGTAGATATTTGTCTCAGGCATTGACAGTGAATGAGTGATATTGGATCATTGCCCATTGTACACTGCATCTAACAACAAGTCCCATTGCACTTAATGATTTTTGTGATTTTTATTAATGACTTAGAGGAGGGGGCTGAAGGGTGGATCAGTAAGTTTGCTGATGACACCAAGATTGGTGGAGTAGTGGATGAGGTGGAGGGCTGTTGTAGGCTGCAAAGAGACATAGATAGGATGCAAAGCTGGGCTGAAAAATGGCAAATGGAGTTTAACCCTGATAAATGTGAGGTGATTCATTTTGGTAGGACTAATTTAAATGTGGATTACAGGGTCAAAGGTAGCGTTCTGAAGACTGTGGAGGAACAGAGAGATCTTGGGGTCCATATCCACAGACCTCTAAAGGTTGCCACTCAAGTGGATAGAACTGTGAAGAAGGCCTATAGTGTGTTAGCTTTTATTAACAGGGGGTTGGAGTTTAAGAGCCGTGGGGTTATGCTGCAACTGTACAGGACCTTGGTGAGACGACATTTGGAATATTGTGTGCAGTTCTGGTCACCTCACTATGAGAAGGATGTGGAAGCGCTGGAAAGAGTGCAGAGGAGATTTACCAGGATGCTGCCTGGTTTGGAGGGTAAGTCTTATGAGGAAAGGTTGAGGGAGCTAGGGCTGTTATCTCTGGAGCGGAGGAGGCTGAGGGGAGACTTAATAGAGGTTTATAAAATGATGAAGGGGATAGATAGAGTGAACGTTCAAAGACTATTTCCTCGGGTGGATGGAGCTATTACAAGGGAGCATAACTATAGGGTTCGTGGTGGGAGATATAGGAAGGATATCAGAGGTAGGTTCTTTACGCAGAGAGTGGTTGGGGTGTGAAATGGACTGCCTGCAGTGATAGTGGAGTCAGACACTTTAGGAACATTTAAGCGGTTATTGGATAGGCACATGGAGCACACCAGGATGATAGGGAGTGGGATAGCTTGATCTTGGTTTCAGATAAAACTCGGCACAACATCGTGGGCCGAAGGGCCTGTTCTGTGCTGTACTGTTCTATGTTCTATGTTCTATGTTAATGGATTCGAATATCAGGCGCTGCATAAAGCAGGAGAATCCAATCTGATCACACCCATTTTGTCTCTCCACCCACTTCCATTTCTACCCTTTACCTCTTGAATCCCCAAAGATTTCTTCCTCACCTGTGTACAGTTCCTTAACAACATTATCTGTTGATAATTAAAAGGAGAGTAGTGGAAGCAAATTAACTCTGCAGGAACTTTCGGAAGGTGATTGGCTATGTACCAGAAGAAGACCAATTTGCAGAGTTATGGAGAAAGTGCCGTGGTGTGAAACTAAACTGAGCAGTTCTTTCAAAGACCTAGCTCAGGCGTACTGGACTGAATGGTATTCTTCAGTGCTGCAAGGTTCTATATAGGGTTAGCATCTACATTTTGTTGCAGTTCTTCATCTCTTGACCTTTGCCTTGCCTGTATTTTGTCCTTCGTCTTGTCAAAATCCAAATCGGCTGAGACACAAACTCTTCTTGCTGAACATTAATCACCCTCAAAGCGTCATCAGCCTCTGTTCCTTTGTGATTGACTCCATTCTCCTGGCTGGTTCACTATCACAGACTGAACCAGACTGTTCACAACTTCAGCAACCTCAGTCCGCAGCTAAATTTCCATCCTCATACACTCTCCATCACAAGGAACATTTGTTTCCACTTCTGTAACGTCATTTGTCTCTCTACTTGCCTCAAAAAAATCTGTTCCTAAAACCATCAAATACGCCGTTGTCACCTCTGGACTCAACCATTCCAGTGCTCTTCGTACTGTCCTTCCAACTTTCATCCTCGGTGGACCTCAGTTCACACAAAGCTGTGCTGCTCACTCACATCCTGCAACGGCTCCTGCTCACCTATCAACCCTGTCCCACTGACTGACATGATTCTCAGTCCCCACTGATTCAAGTGTAAACTCTCATCCACATGTTTAAATTTCTTCATGGTCTTGCAATCTTTCATATCTGTAATGTCATTCAGTGTAAAATCCTACCATTGAACTCCTTGTTCCTGTCCCTCTGACTTCTGTGCATTCCTTAACTTCAACACTACCACTGGTGAGCATGACCAGAATTCTCTGATATCGGTCCCTGCTGCCAGCGAGAATGGAGAATTTGGCGCTCAGCCAAATCTCCATCCACAGCAGCGGGGCTGGTGATCCCCAGACACAGGAAAGATCAGAGAACTCCAGCCTTGGTCGTGAATGAAGCCCAATCCATCACGCAAACCAGCCTCCCATCCATTGACTCTGTCTACACTTCCAGCTGCCTCGGCAAAGCAGCCAGCATAATTAAAGACCCCACGCACCCCGGACATTCTCTCTTCCATCTTCTTCCTTCGGGAAAAAGATACAAAAGTCTGAGATCACATACCAACCGACTCAAGAACAGCTTCTTCCCTGCTGCTGTCAGACCTTTGAGTGGACTTACCTTGCATTAAGTTGATCTTTCTCTACACCCTAGCTATGACTGTAACACTACATTCTGCAATCTCTTATTTCCTTCTCTATGAATGGTATGCTTTGACTGTAAAGTGCGCAAGAAATAATACTTTTCACTATATGTTAGTACATGTAACAATAATAAATCAAATCAAATCCTGGGCCCTACGTCCTCTTTCCAAATTCCACCATTTCTCTGCCAACCTCTCTTCCTTTTAAGACCATCCTTAAAATCTTCCATTTGAACCAATCTGATTCACTGTGTTATTGATAAATGACACTGCTGTTGGTGTGGCAAAGGCTGATACAGAACAATAGTATTGGTGCTGCAGCAGACCATGTATAGTATTACAGATATACTACAGCTGATGCTCAGTCTTAGCAAGGTGCTACAGCTGCTTTTGATCTATTTTTTAAACAAGCACAGTAAATGTTTGGGTAAGTTTATGGTGATAACTCACTGGCCTTACTCAGAATGAACATTCATCAGATCCAGGTTGCAAATCATAATCTAACCAAGCAGACCAGCATGGCTTCATGACAGGCAAATTGTGTCCAACTAATTTATTAGAGTTTTTCAAGGAAGTCTTAACCAGAGTCGATAAGAGGGGAACTAGTAGATGTGTTGTATTTGGATTTTCAGAAAGTGTTCAACAAGAGATGGGATTTTCTGGTCACGCTTACCCCAAGATTGGAAAATCCCTCCCAAGGTCAAAGGATCTTTGCATGGCCTGCATCCCACCCGCTATGATTCCCATGGTGGGCAGGGCAGGAAAACTCCTCCCAAGGTACCTCACAAAAGGTTAAGTCATAAGATGGTGTTGGAGGTAGTATATTGGGATGGATAGAGAATTGGTTAATGGGCAGGAAACAGTGAGTGGGGATAATGGGTTCTCTGTCAGGTTGGCGACCTATAACCAGTGGGGTTACAGGTCGTCAATGTAGAAGAACCAGAGGTGATCTCATTGAAACATGTAAGACTCTTAAGGGGCTTGAGAGGGTAAATGCTGAGAGGATGTTTCCCCCTCATGGCAGAGTCTAGGACCAGAGGGCATAATCTCAGAATAAAGGGGTGCCAATTTAAGACTGTGATGAGGAGGAATTTCTTCTCTCAGTGGGTTGTGAAACTCCTTGTCACAGAAAGCTGTGAGGACAGATTCCACAGGGATCAGTGCTGGGACCACAACTGTTTAGAATCTATATTAATGACTTGGAGGAAGCAAGTGAATATATTGTAGCCAAATTTACACACAACACACAAGTAGCTGGAAAGGCAAGTTCCAAGTGGAGTATAAACAGTTTACAAAGAGATAGTAATAGGCTAAGCAAGTGGGCAAGAAATTGGCAAATGGAAGATAATGTGGGAAAATGTGAATTGTTCATTTTGGAAGGGAGAAGAAAAGAACAGAATATTATTTAAATGGAGAAAAACTGCAGAAAGCTGCAACACAAAGGAACTTGGGATCCTTGTGCATGAACCACAGTAAGCTAGCTCATAAGTGCATCAGGTAATCAGGAAGGCTCATGGAATGTTGGCCTTTATTTCAAGGGGGTTGGAGTAGAGGAGTGGGGAAGTCTTGCTGCAACTGTAGAAGTTGCTGGTGAAACCACATCTGGAACATTGTGAGTGGCTCTGGTCCCCTTATTTAAGGAAAGATAGTGGAGGCAGCTCAGAGAAGGTTCAATGAGATGATCCCTGGGTATGGAGGGATTGTCTTATGTGGAAAGGTTAAGCAGGTTGGGACTCTACTCATTGGAATTTAGAAGAACGAGAGGTGATCTCATTGAAACATGTAAGACCCTTAAGGGGCTTGAGAGGGTAAATGCTGAGAGGATGTTTTTCCCTCATGGGAGAGTCTGGGGGCACAGTCTCAGAATAAAGGGGTGCCAATTTCAGACTGAGATGAGGAGGAATTTCTTCCCTCAGGGGGTTGTGAGTCTTTGAACTCCTTGCCACAGGGAGCTGTGGGGGCAGAGATATTGGGCAGGATTTTCCAGACATGCCCGTCCTGAAACCATAAAATCCTACCCGAGGTCAACGGACCTTTCCATGGTCCGCCCCTCGCCCGCTCCGATTCCCGTGGCGGGAGAGGTGGTAAAATTCCAGCTATTGTGCATTAAGGCTGCGATAGATAGTTTTTTGATCAGTAAGGGAATCAAGGGTTACGGGGAAAGGGCAGGAAAGTGGACTTGAGGAATGTCGGATCAGCCATAATCCTTTTAAATGGCGGGGAAGGCTCGAGGGGCTGAACAGCCTACTCCTATTCCTATTTCTTATGGTTTCATGGGGAGGCTTTAGGGCCTGGCAAGGTTTGGCAATATCATCAAATATTTCTCCACTTGTGATGCAGACAATATAAATCATGGCAGGAGCCAGCTTCCCCATTGCTTTGGCATATTTCTTCAGAAAGTAAAAGGAACAAATGTGTCCTGATGCAAGAAATGGTCACTGGAAAATTTCAAAACCAGCAGAACGGAGACAGTGTCCTTGATATTTTATCTCCTGCAGCATACTGTCACATTGGAATTAATTAACCTGAAGGTTATACTCCTTGAGCCTTATCACTATTTTGAAAGGGTGAGGGAGGCCATATTAATATTCAAAGTTTTTTTTTACTGACCTACCTGGAGCAAACTAGCCCTGATAGATTCCACCTGAATTATTTCTTTTCCATTTCAACTTATGGCTCAGTGTGATAGAACTTGACCAGCATAAGCTTAATCTTACGGCTTCAGATTCTATTAGGGTGAGACATGGAGCTCTGTGTATTTTTATTCTGGGGTCACTGGGATGTTTGAGCGTTTATTTTGCGCTACTGTAAACAGTGCCACTTTTTTCCCCAGGATTCCACAATTGATACATTTATAATTGAAAGAAAATGATGTTGATTCTGGAGTCAGAATTTAGAATGGAGGTCAGATGGCTCGTTGCCACTTGACACGAGTGCATTGATCGGAGCTCAGCAGAGTGAACAGCCCAGAGTTTTTACTTTAGAAATGGTGCCATGGTGCACAACATGGCTCTGATTTTACCATTTTCATTCTAAGTGCTGAATCTGGGCGTAATTCAGATCCGAATTGGAAATCTGCTTTCAGGTGCCCCCCATACGCACCCGGCCTGGAAAAACAAATCTCCAGTCCCATTCGCACTGTGGGCGGGGCTTAGCACGGCCGAAACGATTGGAGTTCTGAACTGCGCACGCGCAGTTAGAAAAAAATTCAAAAAAGCGCGCCCATGTCAGATCGCTCCCGGGCCGCAGAGAGCGGAGAAAGCGGCTCGGGAGTGAAAAGTGAGAGCGATGATCCCCACATACATCACAGTCCCCCTTATCCACCCCCCCACTACCCACACACATCACTGTCCCCCTTATCCACCCCCCCACTACCTACACACATCACTGTCCCCCTTATCCACCCCCCCACTACCCACACACATCACAGTCCCCCTTATCCACCCCCCCACTACCCACACACATCACTGTCCCCCTTATCCACACCCCCACTACCCACACACATCACTGTCCCCCTTATCCACCCCCCCACTACCCACACACATCACTGTCCCCCTTATCCACACCCCCACTACCCACACACATCACTGTCCCCCTTATCCACCCCCCCACTACCCACACACATCACTGTCCCCCTTATCCACACCCCCACTACCCACACACATCACTGTCCCCCTTATCCACCCCCCCTACCCACACACATCACTGTCCCCCTTATCCACCCCCCCACTACCCACACACATCACTGTCCCCCTTATCCACCCCCCCTACCCACACACATCACTGTCCCCCTTATCCACCCCCCCACTACCCACACACATCACTGTCCCCCTTATCCACCCCCCCTACCCACACACATCACTGTCCCCCTTATCCACACCCCCACTACCCACACACATCGCTGTCCCCCTTTTCAACCCCCCCCCCACTACCCACACACATCACTGTCCCCCTTATCCACCCCCCCACTACCTACATACATCACAGTCCCCCTTATCCACCCCCCCACTACCCACACACATCACTGTCCCCCTTATCCACACCCCCACTACCCACACACATCACTGTCCCCCTTATCCACCCCCCCACTACCTACACACATCACTGTCCCCCTTATCCACCCCCCCTACCCACACACATCACTGTCCCCCTTATCCACACCCCCACTACCCACACACATCGCTGTCCCCCTTTTCAACCCCCCCCCCACTACCCACACACATCACTGTCCCCCTTATCCACCCCCCCCCACTACCCACACACATCACTGTTCCCCTTATCCACCCCACCCCGCTACCCAGACCGATCGTGACTCCCTGCCCACTTCCTCCCCCAACCCTCCCCACCGATCACCCGCAGAGTGGCAGCGGACCCCCTGCACCTCCCCCCCACCAGAGATCCATCTGCCCCCCCACCCCACCCAGTGAGTGATTGGGCCTCCCCTCCCCCCCAATCAGAGATACATTGTACCTACCTCCCTCCTCCCCTCCCCCCCTCCCCCTCCCCAGAGAATGGTCTGGCCTCACTCACCTCCTCCCCTCCGAAGAGAACGATCTGGCCTCACTCCCCCCCCCCCCCCAGAGGAACATCTGACCTGCCTCCTCCTCCCTCCCCACCAGACAACAATCGGCCTTCCCCCCCCCCCCCCCCCACCCTCCCCACCACCAAACAACGATCGGACCTCCCTCCCGCCCGTCTCCCCACCAGAAATACATCTGACCCGCCTCCTCCTCTTCCCTCCCCCAACCAGACAACGCTCTGGCCTCTCTCCCTTCCCTCCCTCCCAACCAGAGAATGACTGGACCCGCCTCCCTCCTCTTCCCCACCACCGATCAGAGTCAGGGAGCCGTTGGAAGCTCGGAACACGCTCTTCAGCAGCTGGAGCGCCCGATTCAGACTTTTATTCAGCAGGTTCATTTTGGCGCAGTTCCGGATTGGCAAACGCAGTGGTAAAGGGGAAAATGCTGATAAAGTTGGGCAGGCAGTTCATTAATTCAATTGAAATACATGCAAATACATTTAAATCGCCGTTGCACCCGTTTCGGGCGCGAAGCAGATCGCGGCCATTCCTGGGTTTCGGTAAAGTGGCAATCTGCGTGGACGCGGGCGCGGATCACGGTTATGGCCTCACACCCGACTTTACCACATTTCCGCCCCCCCGAAAACGGGCAGGACGCAATGGTAAAATCGGGCCCTATGTTTGGGTTATAATATCTGAAGGAGTACAGCCAGTGAAAGGTGCTTACATGCAAATTCCTTTTGCAGTTCGCAGGGTTAAAACTGGTGTTTAATAGCTTCAATTTTTCCAAAGGCTGCACTGAGGGAAAGAAAACATCAGGCAAAAAGCAAGGGAAGGTAAAACTAATGTGAATACATTCACTGGAGACAGAGTGGCACAGGCGCCCACTGGTTCAGTGGATGAGCTGGGTGAGATTGGCCTGGCTGGCACCACGCCATCCTCTGTATAAGCTGATAGTTCACCATCCTCAACCAATGGAATCAGCCCGTTTTAATGTTGGGTCGACTAACTGCACAAACAGGTGCTTTCAGGAATCCAGCAGAGTAAAGTTAAAGTTTATTTATTAGTCACAAGTAAGGCTTACATTAACACTGCAATGAAGTTACTGTGAAATTCCCCTAGTCGCCACACTCCAGTGCCTGTTCGGGTCAATGCAGCCAACCAGCACGTTTTTCAGACTGTGGGAGGAAACCGGAGCACCCGGAGGAAACCCATGCAGACACGGGGAGAACGTGCAAGCTCCACACAGACAGTGACCCAAGCTGGGAATCGAACCTGGGTCACTGGCGCTGTGAGGCAGCAGCGCTAACCACTGAGCTGTAAGACTATCCAGTGTGTAATATATAACATAGTCGGCCGAAATTGCTGTTATGATCAATGTTTCTGTCAACTAGTTCTACATTTAGTGTTCATCGAAACCAATACCTCACACAAACTTGCTGATCTTCTATTGGGCTTCAGGGAAACCCACAACTAGCTATTGCACACATTTAAATTGCAACTTGTCACACTCATATTCTCCAAAGGCAACATCCATCGTAACACAAACTGAATATGCTGGTTGGGTTTTACTTTGAGCGTGTGCTAGCCACAATGTTTTCCAGCTTGTGGGTACTCTTACAACAGGAGGGGAATTAATTTAAACAGCCCCGACTTCTCTCTTTATCTGCCCATAAACAGAAAGTTGTTTTTGGTTTTTGATTTCCTCTTTATAAGAGGCGGCGTACTTTCTCCAAACCTTCAGCGTGAAGTCTTCTTCGCCTTTATGAGTAAACCCACAGCAGACTCGAGATGAGCCAAAATAAAAGGCTTGCTTTAATTTACACAAAACACAGGAAAGGGGCTTTTGAAACATAAGCCCCTTTTACATTCATACAATAAAAGAGGGAGAGGGCAAGAACATGATTAAAGAAAAGAGTTATGGTTATTCGTAAGTCTAGAGTCCAGAATCAAAAGTCCAATGGCCTATTCCTTTCGGGATTAGCAAGCTGACTGTTTCAGGATGATCGGCCTTTCCAGAAGCGACAATTTCCATGATGGGAGAAGGGATGGAGATTATTCCTGAAGACACAAATATGGGAGTTTGAATGTTCCAGCCATTCACAGTGTAGATGAGGGCCAGGATAATTTTCCTGGACGGAGCTCTCTCTTCTGCTACTGACTCAATAGTAAAATGGTGGACAACCACAGGCTGCTTGCCTGGAGTCCTGTTTCTCTTCTGAGGTCAAACAGTTTAGTTCCAATTGGCAATATTACAGGTTTTAGCAGCTTGAGAGAAGTCATGTATACTGTCCAAGACCGTAAGAAACTACAAAGGGTTGTGAATGTAGCCCAGTCCATCACGCAAACCAGCCTCCCATCCATTGACTCTGTCTACACTTCCTGCTGACTGGGAAAATTAGCCAGCATAATCAAGGACCGCACGCACCCCAGACATTCTGTCTTCCACTTCCTTCCTATGGGAAAGAGATACAAAAATCTGAGGACACGTACCAACTGACTCAAGAACAGCTTCTTCTCTGCTGCCATCAAACTTTTGAAAGGTCCTACCTCGTATTAAGTTGATCTTTCTCTACACCCTAGCTATGACTGTAACACTACATTCTGCACTCTCTCGTTTCCTTCTCTATGAATGGTATGCTTTGTCTGTGTAGCGTGCAAGAAACAATACTTTTCACTGTATACTAATACATGTGACAATAATAAATCAAATCAAATTAAATACCTTTCAATTCTTCTCCTGGGTGTTGGGCAAAGAATGTACTTTCCTATGTCTGGGGTCTTGAGGTTAATATCGGGGTGGGGTATGGTTTGGTACGGTCCTGGATGAATAGTCTCGCAATAATAGCACTAGGCCATCACCTCCGCACTTTATCCTCTAGCTGACTTTGCTGTGCTAACTGGGAATTAACTGAAATTGAGGGCAGTGATGACCTTGCCAACTACAGGCAACTCTTTTTCTATGTCACAACTAGATTGTAGCTGTCTGTGCTGTTTATGGCAAAGTTTTACATCCCACTCCCTGATTTTAATTTGATTTGATTTAATTTATTATTGTCACATGTATTAACATACAGTGAAAAGTATTGTTTCTTGAACGCTATACAGACAGAGCATACCGTTCAAAGAGAAGGAAACGAGAGAGTGCAGAATGTAGTGTTACAGTCATAGCTAGGGTGTAGAGAAAGATCAACTTGGTGCAAGGTAAGTCCATTCAAAAGTCTGACAGCAGCAGGGAAGAAGCTGTTCTTGAGTCGGTTGGTACGTGACCTCAGACTTTTGTATCTTCTTCCCGAAGGAAGAAGGTGGAAGAGAGAATGTCTGGGGTGCGTGGGGTCCTTAATTATGCTGGCAGCTTTGCTGAGGTAGCGGGAAGTGTAGACAGAATCAATGGACGGGAGGCTGGTTTGCGTGATGGATTGGGCTACATTCATAACCTTTTGTAGTTTCTTGCGGTCTTGGGCAGAGCAGGAGCCATACCAAGCTGTGATACAACCAGAAAGAATGCTTTCTATGGTGCATCTGTAAAAGCTGGTGAGAGTCATAGCTGACATGCCAAATTTCCTTAGTGTTCTGAGAAAGTAGAGGCGTTGGTGAGCTTTCTTAACTATAGTGTTGGCATGGAGGGACCAGGACAGGTTGTTAGTGATCTGGACACCTAAAAACTTGAAGCTCTTGACCCTTTCTACTTCGTCCCCATTGATGTAGACAGGGGCATGTTCTCCTTTACGCTTCCTGAAGTCGATGACAATCTTCTTCATTTTGTTGACATTGAGGGAGAGATTATTGTTGCTGCACCAGTTCACCAGATTCTCTATCTCATTCCTGTACTCTGCCTCGACATTGTTTGAGAACCGACCCACTACGACGGTGTCGTCAGCAAACTTGAAAACCGGATTGGAGGGGAATTTGGCCGCACAGCCATCAGTGTATAAGGAGTGTAGTAGGGGGCTGAGAACACAGTCTTGTGGGGCACCGGTGTTGAGGATGATTGTGGAGGAGATGATGTTGCCGATCCTTACTGATTGTGGTCTGTGAGTTAGGAAGTTCAGGATCCAGTTGCAGAGGGAGGAGCCGAGCCCCAGGCCACGGAGTCTGGAGATGAGTTTCGTAACTGCTGACCCTTAAGGCAGTTAGTTGTGTTTGACAGGTGTGCAAGTATGGGCTGGTGCCTGCTGATTTCCCTCGCATACTTCCTTCCATCTTATATCAACTCTGCCATGAAGTATTGTATTTGAGACACTTGCAGTGCAAACTTATGATAATCCTTTTTGAAAAAAATGTTACTGAAAAATGAAAACAATTAGATAAGTTAAAAAATGTCTTTTAAACCAACTCATTAATAAAAAAAATCTGTAAATATTACGAAAAACAGACACATATATGATCTCCTTTAAGAACTCCAAAAGCCGTGACACCTCTTATGATTCCATTCCAAATGTGCATAGAAGAAGCAATGAGAAAATGGACCAAGTCCCACAAAGTTGTGCCTGGTTTTAAATAAATATTGCATTAAAAATTGCAGGGACAGAGGTTTAAGGTGCGTGGGGAAAAGTTTAGAGGAGATGTACGAGGCAAGTTTTTTACACAGAGGGTGGTGAATGTCTGGAACGCGCTGCCCGGGGAGGTGGTGGGAGCAGGTGCGATAGCGGCATTTAAGGGGCAACTAGACGAATACATGAATAGGATGGGAATGGAAGGATGCGGACTCTGTAAGTGCATACGGTTTTAGTTTAGACAGGCATCATGATTGGTGCAGGCTTAGAGGGCCGAAGGGCCTGTTCCTGTGCTGTACTGTTCTTTGTTCTTTGTTCTAGATTGGGGGCTTTAATCAAACTAAAGGATGATTGGGATAAAAGCACGCAACTTACAGTAACCTGCAGCATTACATCCCATTGGACGCAAGGTATATCCTCCCATCAATCCCTTGTATCTGTGCTGCTCCCCCTGCAGCTTAATGCTGCAGAATTGGCCTCCTAAGATTTTGTGTTATTATCCTGGTATAGACACTTAGCCCTGACTGAGAAAGAAACCAGATCTTCTGTCACTGAGGGCATTCTTGATTCATCTCCTGGGAGTTGCCGGGGTGTTACTCGTGACTGTTTTATTTCCCATTGCTACCATGTGCAAGAATTTCATTTCAACTTTTTATTCCCAATGCACACTATCCCAGGGTTACAGACTGTGAATAACCAGAGCTGAATATAGCAGTGGACCTATAACTCATTATCATGTGACACAGTGAAATGTGCTGTATAATGAGATGGATGAAAATGTTTCAGTTTAATGTGGGGCTTTACTGCAGTATAGGACTTGGATGAATTCGAGCAAAATCAGTGGTAAGTATATCTTCTGATGTAATTGGATATATAAGTTGCTATTGATCAATATGTGTTTTGTTGGAAAGGTCATGCACTCTGGCAATATATTCCAGTATTGAATTATTCTCATTCATATAAAAAAGGTCAAAATCAATCATTACACAATTTAATTGAGACTGTTTTACGACCTTTTCCAAGGCAATGATCGTTTATTGGAGACAAATTACATTTCCGTGGTCAAGCATCATTCCATTGGTACGTTCATTGAATTCAGTACTGAAATTCCTCATAAAACTCAGCCTAAACAGAGTAAACATTCTCGTAGAAATACAGTTAGTCGGCAGTTATAGTCGAGCCAGTATTGGAAGGTTCTTTCCAAATAGGTCAGGCTACACAACTTAATTTCACTGGAAACAACCACATGGCACAGAAAATGGCTGCCCCAGCATCAGATCAGAATAACATGCTGACTGACACTGGGCCTTGCCTGCTCCACATACATACAGTGCATTATCCCAATGCCCTCAACAAAATTGCTTCCTGCGTGAACTGTACCAGAGGTGTATGGGCAGATGGTACAGAACCAAGGGACAGGGATGTTTCACTGCAATTGTATAGGGCATTGGTGAGGCCACACCTGGAGCACTTTGGTGTCCTTATCTGAGAAGGATGTCCTTGCTATAGAGGGAGTACAGTGAAGGTTTACCAAGCTGATTCCTGGGATGGCAGGTTTGTCATAGGAGGAGAGACTAAATTGGTTAGGATTATATTCACCAGAGTTTAGAAGAGTGAGAGGGGATCTCATAGAAATTTATAAAATTCTAACAGGGTTACACAGGATAGATTGAGAAAGAATGTTCCCAATGGTGGGGGAGTCCAGAACGAAGGGTCATACTTTGAAGATAAGGGGTTGTGGTGAACCATTGTTGGTTACCACCAGGAGTGCTGAGCCATGGTCTGGCCAGTACTATGAGTCTGTAGATATGTTACTGTTGGGGTTAGGGTTGGGCTGTTCTACCTGTTAATATAATCCTATGGTACACCCCAGTTGGCTCCGCCTTCCGGGAGAGGTATAAAGGTCACTGCTCTGCCTGGTGACCCTTTAGTCTGGGATTGTATGTTGTATATAATAGCTCCGTTATTGTTGGCAATAAAAGCCTTTATTTCCCGGGTACTTCCAGCCTCCTGTGTGATTTATCGCGCATCAATTTTATTGCCAACAAGAAAATATTTTTTTTTGAACAAAAAAAACAAAAGAAAACCATGGAGCAAATGCTGAAACCCGAACGGCTTACATTGGATCCACGTGCGGCGGGAGCATCGAACACTTTCGACCACTGGTTGAAGTGTTTCCAAGATTATCTCGACGCCTCCACAGCGGTCCACAACGACGCCGACAGACTCCGGGTCCTCCACGCGAGGGTAAGCGACGCTGTATACTTAGCGATCCGTGAGGCCCCCGACTACAAAGGTGCCCTCGAGCTTCTCAAAAAGCGATACAACAAACCGCCGAATGAGATTCATGCTCGACACCTTCTAGCCACTCGACGGCGGCAGCCCGGCAAAACGACGGAACAGTACGCGTGCGAGCTTCAGCAGCTAGCCAGAGCCTGCAACTGCAAGCCAGTGTCGGCGGCCCAGTACATGAGCGACCTAGTTCGTGGTGGGAATCGGCTCGTCGTATATCTGCCTTCGGCTGCTGGAGCAAGGTAACCTCGACCTCACTAAAACCGTAGAGTTAGCTGACGCTCTAGAAACGGCCTCCAAAAGTCTGGAGATGTACCCCGACGACCGCGTGGGGACATTGTGACAGGTGCAGCCGCAGACTCCCCTTTATTCAGCGGGACCGAAAAACTGCGCGATTGCGTTTCCAGCCTCGGACCTGACGACGGCAGCAGCTCCAGGTGGCCCGCGGTGTTACTTCTGTGGGGGGGTGAAACACCCTCAGCAGCGATGTCCAGCAAAAGCGGTATTGTGCTCCGCCTGTGGCAAGAAGGGACATTATTCCAAAGTCTGCAGGACCAAACCACCCTCCAAACATAGCAGTGCGGCGTGTGATTCCCCGGAGCCGGCCTCCTTGTCTTCTGTGTCTTCGAGGTCTTCCACCACGTGCGATTCCAGAGCGTCGCCATTCCTAACGACGGAGTCGCAAGACATGTGCGACCTGCAGGGGCCGCCGGTTTTGGTGCCATTGACCACGTGCGACCTATGGGGGCTGCCATTTTGGTCGGCACCGACCGCAAATGACCAGCAGGGGCCGTCATCAACCATCTCAGCTGCCTGCAGTTGCACCCACGATCCAACGGTGGCGTCAATCATCCTGGACCAGGCCAAGCCTCATAGACCCGACAAGTCCATGATGGACATACAGGTAAACGGACTCCAGATTTATTGTTTGTTTGACAGCGGGAGCTCGGAAAGCTTCATTCACCCTGACACCGTGAAGCGGTGTGGTCTCCAGATTCGGACTGTCAAGCAGACAATTTCGATGGCGTCAAGGTCCCGGTCTGTCACCGTGCTAGGGAGTTGCGTGGTCAACCTGACGGTGCAGGGCACGGTTTACGAGAACTTCAGGCTCCTTGTATTACCGCACCTTTGCGCGCCGATACTCCTAGGACTAGATTTTATGGTCCACCTGAAGAGTGTAACCCTGCAGTACGATGGGCCACTCCCTCCGCTTTCAGTGGGAGCTCTGCAGCCTCTAAATGCCCAACGCGCTCCACATGTAGTCTCTCGACACTCAGGATTACCACACCCTCCCTATTCCAGAATCTCGTGCCAGGCTGCAAGCCCATCGCAACAAAGAGCAGGCGTTACAGCGCTGAGGATCGGATCTTCATTCGATCTGAAGTTCAGCGGCTCCTCAAGGAAGGGATCATCCAACCTAGCGCTAGTCCATGGAGAGCGCAAGTTGTGGTGGTTAAGAATGGGAACAAACCCCGGATGGTCATAGACTATAGTCAGACCATTAACAGATACACGCAGCTGGATGCGTATCCCCTCCCGCGCATATCTGACATGGTCAATCAGATTGCGCAGTACCGGGTGTTCTCCACCATCGACTTAAAGTCTGCTTACCACCAGCTCCCCATTGGCCCAGAGGACCGATAATACACGGCCTTTGAGGCGGATGGTCGCCTGTACCACTTTTTAAGGGTTCCCTTTGGTGTCACGAATGGGGTCTCGGTCTTCCAGCGTGCTATGGACCGAATGGTGGACCAGAACGGGCTGCGGGCTACCTTCCCGTACCTGGATAACGTCACCATCTGCGGCCATGACCAGCAGGACCACGATGCCAACCTTCTTAGATTCTTACGCACTGCATCTCGCCTGAATCTGACCTACAACAGGGAGAAGTGTGTATTTTGCACGCGCTGCCTAGCTATCCTCAGATACGTGGTGGAAAACGGGGTCCTTGGCCCTGATCCAGACCGTATGCGTCCCCTCCTCGAACTCCCCCTGCCCACTAGCATCAAAGCACTGAGAAGATGCTTAGGCTTCTTCTCATACTATGCACAGTGGGTTCCCAATTACGCGGACAAAGCCCGTCCGCTCATCAAGTCTACCTCCTTTCCCCTAACAACAGAGGCTCGCTTAGCCTTTGCAGGAATAAAAGCCGACATCACGAAAGCCACGATGCACGCTATTGATGAGTCCATCCCCTTCCAGGTGGAGAGTGATGCATCTGATTTCGCCCTGGCCGCCACACTCAACCAGGCGGGCAGGCCCGTCGCCTTTTTCTCTCGCACCCTCCAAGGCCCTGAAATTCGGCACTCTGCAGTGGAAAAGGAGGCCCAGGCCATTGTGGAGGCTGTTTGGCCTTGGCGCCATTACTTGGCGGGAAAATGGTTCACTCTGCTCACGGACCAGCGGTCCGTGGCGTTCATGTTCAACAACACGTTACGGGGTAAGATCAAGAATGATAAAATCTTGAGGTGGAGAATCGAACTCTCCACCTACAATTATGATATCATGTACCGTCCAGGGAAGCTCAACGAGCCCTCAGACGCCCTGTCGCGTGGAACATGCGCCAGTGTGCAGGAGAATCGATTACAGGCTCTCCACAATGACCTCTGCCATCCGGGGGTCACTCGGCTCTTCCACTTTATAAAGGCCCGGAATCTACCCTACTCAGTGGAGGATGTCAGGTCCATAACCAGAAGCTGCCAGGTATGCGCGGAATGCAAACCGCACTTCTACCGACCTGACAGAGCACACCTCATTAAGGCCACTCGTCCTTTTGAAAGACTGAGTGTAGACTTCAAGGGCCCCCTTCCCTCGACAGATCGGAACATGTACTTCCTCAATGTGATTGATGAGTACTCACGATTCCCTTTTGTCATTCCCTGTTCTGATATGACCGCTGCCATCAAGGCATTACGGGATCTTTTCACCCTGTTCGGTTACCCCTGTTATATCCACAGCGATAGGGGCTCGTCGTTCATGAGCGACAACTTGAGGCAATACCTGCTCTCATATGGGATTGCCTCTAGTAGAACCACGAGCTACAACCCAAGGGGTAACGGACAGGTTGAACGAGAGAATGCTACAGTCTGGAAGGCTGTCTTACTGGCGTTGAGGTCTAAAGGTCTTCCAGTCTCCCGTTGGCAAGAGGTACTCCCTGATGCGCTCCACTCCATACGCTCACTCCTGTGTACGGCAACCAACGCTACTCCTCATGAGAGAATGTTTTCATTCCCTAGGAAGTCTTCCTCTGGGACCTCATTACCGTCTTGGTTGACGTACTCAGGACCTGTCCTCCTGCGGCGACATGTTAGGACCCGCAAGTCCGACTCTTTGGTTGAACAGGTCCATCTCCTCCACGCCAACACTCAATATGCCTATGTGGCATATCCTGACGGGCGAGAGGACACGGTCTCGATTCGAGATCTGGCGCCAGCAGGGGGCTTGGAAACCCCAGTCGCTCCCACACCCCCAGTTAGGGACCCCCCGACCACTATCTCTTCTCCTGACACGGCGCGGGCAGTATCGGGACCACCACTTAACCCTCTTACTCCCGTGTACAGCTTGCCTGAGTCCAGGAGATTGTCGTCACCTCGAGGCGTGCTCGAGTCCAGTGGATTGTCACCACCTCGTGGTCTACCGGCCCGTGAGGAACTGGAGGAGTCACTGGACACCGCCTTGGAGAGAAGGTCACCGCGATTGCCTGAACCGGCGTCATCGCTGGTGTTGAGGAGGTCGCAGTGACGGTGCGGTCCCCCAAACCGTTTGAACTTATAGACAGATGAACAGTTGTTCTGTTTTTTTGTGCCCCGCCGGCCTTTGTTTTAAAAGGAGGGGTGAATGTGGTGAACCATTGTTGGTTACCACCAGGAGTGCTGAGCCATGGTTTGGTCAGCACTATGAGTCTGTAGATATGTTACTGTTGGGGTTAGGGTTGGGCTGTTCTACCTGTTAATATAGTCCTATGGTACACCCCAGTTGGCTCCGCCTTCCGGGAGAGGTATAAAGGTCACTGCTCTGCCTGGTGACCCTTTAGTCTGGTATTGTATATTGTATATAGTAGCTCCGTTATTGTTGGCAATAAAAGCCTTTATTTCCCGGGTAATTCCAGCCTCCCGTGTGATTTATCGCGCATCAGGGGTAAACCTTTTAGAACTGAGGTGAGGAGAAATTTCTTCACCCAGAGGATGGTGAATGTGTGGAGTTCACTACCACCGAATGTAGTTGAGGCCAAAAGATTGTCTGATTTCATGAAGAAATTAGATATACTTGGGGATAAAGGGATCAAGGGAAATGGGGGGAAGGGGGAATCAGGATATTGAATTTAATGATCAGCTATGATCATAATGAATGGTGGAGCAGGCTCGAAGGGCCGAATGGCCTCCTCCTGCTTTTAGTTCCTAGCCACATGTCTCAACATAAACTAAATTGGTGCTGTAACAGTCAGGTTACGCAGATCCAATTCAATCACACCTTCTCACACAGCAGCAAAGAACACAAGATTTAATCCAGATGGAATCAATCATGGTAATATCCTCCTGATTTGTCAGTAAAGAATTTGCAGCCTTGAATAATTGCCGGAGCAAATGACATTACGAATGTGTTATTCCTCGCTGCGTCAGAGATGTCACAGAGGCCCCGTATGGGAGGAGAGGAGAAATAATAACTGGAAAACCATTTGTAAATTGGCTAAGTTACTGGATCTGCCCAGTGCCTTCACAATGTGTCCTGACCTTACAATATAAATTTCATTTTAGTCTTTACCTAACAAGCAAATTCATTAAACAAAAGATGAACAAGTTAATATGTGACAGTAATGTATTTGCAATAGTTGTTACATGAATCAGTTCTTCAAATAAAATAAGTGAAGACCATGATCTATCTGCTGGGTTATTATTTTTGTCATTAACCTTTACTTTCCTTGTGATTTTTTTTCAAATGGACAAGCTTACTGGCCTGACCTATCTCTCTGAATTTATGCCATGATTTTTAAACTCCATTATCCTCTGACTGATTAAACAGGGCCTGTAGGTACCAGCTGCGTCTCAGCTAATCTTGCCTCGGTCTGCTGGGTTCAAGCCTCAGCTACAGCCCCAAGTACAGAATCCAGGCTGACACTCCAAGGCTGTAATGAGGGAGTACTGCACTGCTCAGGGTGCTGTCTCGAGGTGTTAAAGTGAGGTCCCATTTACCTGCTCAAGTGGACATAAATGATCCCAAAGTACTCTTTTGAAGAACAGCGAGTTCTCCTCAGACCCCAGTCACTATTTATCACTTAACGAATTTCAGTAAAAATCACAGAAACAGATTGCTGTGTGTAAAATTGAACACCGGCATTGAATCACCACCACACTTAAAAAAAAACACTTAATTGACTGTAAAACACCCTGGGACATTCCTGAGGCTTTGATGAATACTGTATAAATGCCAGTCTTTTTCTTTCAGTGCTAAGCTAAAAATACATGTTTCATTTTTGTCCGACGCATCTCATAGCTGAGTATCGGCCTGAAATTACACTCCATCTCTCGCTGCTAGCTCGGGAGCTAGCACTGAGACCAATTGAAACCCCAGCTTAAATCAGTCGGCTCAGCACTAAGAATAAACCTGAGACTTTCCTGGTCTGAATGGTTTTGTTACTTGGGGATAAAATTAATTAGCCATTACGGCAGCCCTTTGTGTTTCCACTTCAAATTTACATTTAAACTACTCTTCAAAAAGTTTTGCGCCTGTCACAATCTTGGCATTTTTGAGAGGAAGGTACTGGCCCCAAATCCCTGTTAATGGCTTATCTATTCATTGTCACTTCTGTACAAAATATCTATTTGCATTTGGCATCTAAAAACTTATCATCTAATTGATAATACTGGGGTAAACCCAAGATCTATTAAGTAATGTTCCACCCTTAATGCTTTATTTCTACCCAAGAGAGCATTTCCAATATCATTCAGAATTTTTTGAATTATTTATCATGAATGAATAACAGTTTTTACAGTCAGTGTTATACACTTTAGCCAATTCTAGCCTCTTTCCTGGTGTAAGCATAAATCTGAATGGTAATTCAATTTGAAAAACACAGCACTGTCCGAGGAACAAATATCAATTATTTCGCACGGGAAGTAGTCTCACAACGTCAGGTTAAAGTCCAACAGATTTATTTGGTAGCACGAGCTTTCGGAGCGTTGCCCCTTCATCACTCACCTGATGAAGGAGCAGCGCTCCGAAAGCTCATGCTACCAAATAAACCTGTTGGTCTTTAACCTGGTGTTGTGAGACTGCTTCCTGTGCCTACCCCAGTCCAACACCGGCATCTCCACATCAATTATTGCACCACTGAGTGAAAAAGCTTGTGTGAATATTTTGCTCCCTGACTTCATTCAAAAGTGAGAAAAAAAATTCTCATAAAATCTATCATTGGAAAGTGTTGAGAGGAAGAACCGCCCCTGACAGTAACAGCACTAAAACATCTCAAAATGGCCTATTCTGTTGTTGAAGAAGAGAAGTGCTTCCACGCAATTCCACTGCGTAATATGTCTGCGGAGAGGCGATTGGATCGCCTTATCAGATATCATATTTGTTGTGTCAGAAATTTTACTTTGTGCTCAAACTTTCAATTCTTAAATAAAATAACCGTGTGTGATTTATTAGCACTCTGAAGCTGAAGGTGATTTATTAATGTAGTTTTTTGTGGAAATGGAAACATGAATATGCTAATAAGGGAATTCAACTCATATTCAATTCATATCTGAGGAATCTTAAGCTAAATTAGACAATCTATTCAGATAGGGTTAGAAAAAAAGCGCCAGCAGTTGGCTGCTAATCCCAATGTTTTACCGCATGTAATAAAATTCACACATCACAACGCATGAAGAATACCTTTTCAATTAAATATTATAGACTGCACAAACCTAGTTTGTCAGTTTTCAGACATCCATGTAGCATCTTCCAGACCTTCTAGGTTTTATTATTCAGCCAATTATTTGTAGAGAGGGTTTGTGGCCGACACACAAACAGTAGCACAAAGGATGAAGGTTCACTTTCTCCACAGAGAATTCAAAGGATAAACAGCAGAGATTTCAAATGGGAAGGCTTTTTTTATAACCCTATCTGAATAGATTGTCTTATTTAGCTTAAGATTCCTCAGATATAAGTTGAATATGGGTTGAATTCTCTTATTAGCATATTCATGTCTCCATTTTCACTAAAAATTACATTAATAAATCACCTTCAGCTTCAGAATGCTATTAACTCACACACGGTTGTTTTATTTAAGAATTGAAGGGGTCAGTTTAGCTCAATTGGCTGGACAGGTGGTTCATGATGCAGAGCAATGCTAACAATTCCTGTATTGGCTGAGGTTATTCATGAAGGCCCTGCCTTCTCAACCTTGCCCCTCGCCTGAGATGACCCTCATCACCAGTCAGCTCTCCCCTCCCCATCTGGGACCATGGCAACTTTACCTTATTGAACTTTGAAGACATAACAGAAAACGCAGCCAAGGATACTGCAGAAAATCTTATATATTTAGATTTTCAAAAGCCAGTTCCTTAGGACTGAAGATGATTTGCTTCCACTCTGGTTTGCTGAATGCTAATGAGTTTAATGCAAGATATGCATACTCCGAGCATAGGGCGGGTGGTGCTTGACGGGCCAGGCAGATAAGGTTTGTGCCCTCTCTCCAATGCCTCGATCTCGTCACGAGGTGCTCTTATGAGGTCTCTCAATGTATTTGGTAACTTTCTGAATAAACTTGCTCCATTCTCCATTTGGGTGAATCAGTAGCTTTTTCCCAGGGTGGAAGAGTCAATTACTCGGGGGCACAGCTTTAAGGTGCAAGGGGCAAGGTTTAAAGGAGATGTACGAGGCAAGTTTTTTACACAGAGGGCAGTGGGTGCCTGGAACTCGTTGCCGGGGGGGGGCAGTGGAAGCAGATAAGATAGTGACTTTTAAGGGGCATCTTGACAAATACATGACTAGGATGGGAATAGAGGGATATGGTCCCCGGAAGAGCAGGGGGTTTTAATTATGTCCGGCAGCATGGTCGGTGCAGGCTTGGAGGGCCGAAGGGCCTGTTACTGTGCTGTAATTTTCTTTGTTCTTCTTTGTTCATTCTAGTCGGTCACAAGCCAAGTTCTTCCAGGAATTGGCAGGATGTTTCACCTTTTTGTAGTTGCTTTGACAGCATCTCTAAAGCATTTCTGTTGTCCTCCTGGGAGTATCCTGCTGCAAACGAGTTCTGAGTAAAACAGTTGCCTTGGTGTCAGGCACATGTGGGACGTACACCACGCAGCGGAGCTTGTTTTGAGTGATTAGGCCCTCAATGGTGGACATGTTGGCTTGTAAGAGGACGCTGGGACAGCCTTTCTTGCTGCCAATTTGCAGCATCTTATAAAGACACCACTGATGTTACTTCTCCAGTACTTTGAGGTGCCTGCTGTAGGTCCAAGTCTCAGAATCGTGGGTATGATTTTCCAGGCCTGCTGCATTGCTTGAGTAGCACATTGGGCTGAGAAATATCACCAGGAGGCCAAAAATGGGAATCGTGACCAGCGACTGGCCGCTCGTGTTCTTCCTGGGCCAGTTTTTGGATGTAATCAGCCTTGCACCTGGGTACAGCGTGAGGCTGATAACAATATGTAAATCAGCATTTGCATCTATTTAGCAAGCCCAAAACCGTATTGTCCGGGCTCACTAAAGTTTCTGACGCCACCAGTGGGGGTGCATGCCAGTGGGGGTCATGTATAGTCCCCAGCAACAGCGACCTAGTGTGATGGTCTCATTGGTGGAACCAGAGGCCATAAAGGCCCACTGGGAGGTTGGGGGCAGGGGGTGACCCTTGGGCACTGTCAGCTGGGCAACCTGGCACTGCCAGCTTGGCACCCAGGCACTGACCACTGTGGCGGGGCCTGACAGGGTAGGGCTGGACAGGGCGGACAGGGCGGACAGGGGAGGGAACTCTGCATTGGGGTGCAGGGGCTGATGTGGGGGCGGCAATCAGGGACTGGATCTGGCCATCAAGAGGCTGGTCACCAGGGGGTTGGAGTGTTGGGGCTGATGGTCATCAGGTTCAGGGTCAGCGATGTGGGGAGGGGGGTGGGGGTGGTGGTGTCGGGAGGGCAGAGGTCTGCAATCTCCGGGGATAGGAGCATGTCAACTGATCTCCCAGTATACTGGGATTCTGGTGCATGTGCCCTGGCCCTCTGAGCAGTCTGCTGTCTGCCTGTTTGGCAAGTTTAAGCTCCGCAACCCCCCTTACCAGTGTAAATTCCCTGATGGCCTCTGTAATGCACAGAGTGCCGTAAATTCATTTCACTGAGCTCACTGAGCACTGGGGCGGGGCCTCAGTGGGCCCTACCCTCTGAGGCCCCACCCCAGTGATAAGTGCCAGTGTGTCAAGCTGGCAGTGCCAGGGTGCCAGGCTGGCAGTGCCCAAGGAGCGCCCCCCCACCCCCACTAAAACGGCAGGAAAAATTCCCATTTTCCCACCCATTGGGCACTTAGTTTTTTGGGGAAATTGCACCCCATTCGGAGCACAGGGACCTCTTCTGCCCAGTAAACCATAACTGTAGACTCAGGTTTAAGATCTTGGTGCTCAAATCTTCTTTTCCTCCACTGAGCTGGCTCATTGGAGGCAATGATGAGTTTAGTTGTCTGCTTTCATCAAGAGAAGACTTTCAAAATACAGAAAGTAGTCCACATTTTGCAATTGATCTGAATCAATGGGAAGAAGTGCTGTGGGAGCTGGTTGAAAGAAACCCTTCTGGGTGTTTAGTGGCCTATTTTCTCATATTATGAGAAGGAGTCAAGAATAATTTGAAGCTCAGTTTCTACTTGAGCTCACTCTCAAATGTCATCTACTTGCTGAAGCATAATAAACTCACGACTGAGGCAACCTTGTGTGAGGTCAAGTTAGGTACTCTTCCTTGCTAATCTGGTTTTTGATTTGCTATAATGAATGGGTGACAGAGGTTGACTCTCAAGGCAGCAGGGTAGGTACCATTACATGCACACCATAATCTTCCCATTGCAAGAACACTGACACACCACAGACACATATGATATCAGGACAAATAAATGCATTTCACATCCTCAGGACAAGTGTCAGTGTAAGCAGAAAACACTCGGTTCAACAACAGAGGAAGTGGGAGGTTCACTTTGGAGAGAAGAAATTTCTGCTGATTTTTTTCTTACCTGGGAAGCTTCCCCTCTTTGGATTTAATGGCAATAGACAAGCAAAGAAGCCAAAGCAGGATAGGAGGAGGATTGTCCTCAGTGAGAGTTCCAGCCAAGAAGATCATCAAGAGAAGAGGATATGGTAGTTAGGGTTGCTACGGATGCAGCGATTGGAACTTCAATGGGGCTTTAGAAAACTGTCAAAATTATGCCAGAGGATAACTGATGGCTTACTCAAGAGAAACAACAGCCTAGAATGGTGGTAGGACAGTGGAAAGGCAGGGAGGCAGTCATGGCTATGGGTAGGGATTGGGGTCGGGAGAACATACCAAAAGTGGGAAGAAATGAAAGTTGAAATTGTTTCTAAAAAGTATAATGCAGCTGATTGAATGTTGGATATTTCCATATTTATGAACATCATCAACTTGCTCAGTGTAACTGCATCCCAGTCTCCATGTTTACACACCTTCTTTGTTGATGGCGAACTGTTGGGTTGGCTTCTCTTAGTGCAGCCACTGACACAGACACTGGCTGTCTCAGTCCAAACCAGACTTGGTGATGAGACGTCAAACAGGCATTAGGCATCTTATCTACAAACTCAAAGGTCCTAACACCCGCTTCTGACATGGGGGAAGTACTTCCCTCACTTATACTCATCCATTATGTCAGTTGCAAGAAGTCTCAAGTGACTCACCTGATGAAGGAACAGCGCCCCGAAAGCTTGTGATTCCAAATACACCTGTTGGACTTTAACCTGACGTTGTGAGACATCTTACTGTGCCTACCCCAGTCCAACACCGGCGTTTCCCCACCATTATGTCAGTTGATTCACTCCCAGTAAGAAGAGCATCTGTACTTCCTCCCAATATGTATTGTTGAGAAATGAGCACTGCATGATTTTTGTTCTAACACCTCAATCCAAGGATTTATTTTTGAGAGATCAACATTTTGGAAAGTGCGGATAAACTTTAGAAGTTGAAAAGCATCTCAATGTATTTTTGTAGAGCGAGATTTACTTTTCACAGCTCAAACATTCGAGGTGATGCCCAACTCTGTAAATCAGTTTTCCTTGTTGTTTTTCTGACAGTAATCTGGAAATACAATCTTCAGAGTTTGATTAGCCAGAGTTCCAAAACCCAATCGGGGATCCAAAGTTGAACAGGCTGAAGAGTACTCCGAGTGTGGTTTATTATCTATGGATATCTCTGCTGCTTCACCACCTGTACCTGTCAGCATGGGTGCTACTAGTTGCAGTAACTGGTATGCTTGATGCAGGGCCAATCACACTTTAGACAGGCTTTCTCTCCAACCTTGCAAACAGCGGAAAAGGAACAGATGTTCCAATTGTGGTTGTAAGATCTCCAAGTGTAATATCCAATGTGTGATTGACATACTCCTGTGCCTGCTCTGCAGATGACAGCTGTTAGGAACATTGCGATTTAAATTTGTATTCAATCACTGCTTTGGCTGAAATGGCTCCCCCCATCACATTCCCCCCTCCCCCCGCCCATCACAAAAGAATACAGCAGCGGCCAAGCCAGAGGCAGCCAAACATCCTTCTCCATCGCACCTCCAGCAGTACAGCTGCCTCTCAGCAATTTTGGCACCTTGAGTTAGGGCAGAGAAACTTCAGTGAAAAATTTCATAGAATCCTACAGTGCAGAAGGAGGCCATTCAGCCCATTGAGTCTGCATGGACCACAGTCCCACCCAGGCCCTATCCCCATAACCCCATGCATTTACCCTAGCTAGTCCCCCTTACACTAAGGGGCAAATTAGCATGGTCAATCCATCGAACCCACACATCTCTGGACTGTGAGAGGAAACCGGAGCACCCGGAAGAAACCCATGCAGACACGGGGAGAACATGCAGACTCTGCACAGACAGTGACCCGAGGCCGGGAATCAAACCCGGATCCCTGGCGCTGTGAGGCAGCAGCGCTAACCACTGTGCCACTGTGCCGCCCCAGGAAGGATAAAACTCCCATCTTTTACCTTTACTCCCCATTCCCAAAAATACCGTGCACTATTAAAGGAACAAATTCGTTCACATCATCTTACCCCCTTGCGGGCTTTTATAACTGCACAAAACATTGGGCAGAAATAAAACAGCTTGTCCATAATGCTGGTTCCTCCAAGTTCCCCACTGTCTCCTACTCCACCCCTCCAGCCTGGGAAAGGCAAAACAGCCCAGAAACAAAACAATGCAAATAAGGGAACAGGTACTCATTAAAATTCCTCTCTGCCTCTGTCAGGCAATCAGCATCAGTCCAGGAGCTCACACCCACTTAAAAAGACACTTGTTTCCCCAAGCTGATAGCTCCATTCATAGAAACCCTACAGTGCAGAAGGAGGCCACTCGGCCCATCCATTCTGCTGAGTGTAATGTCTGAACCATGTTAGGGGTTGTGAGTGTTAAACAAAGCAAAAAAGATGTGGTTTGCATGTGTGTATTCAAAGTTATACACATTAGGTTTATTGTCGGAGTTATTTCCTGTACAGAACAGAAGCTCAAACTAAAAGCAGCCTGTGAAACACCATAATTGATATCACCATGAAATCATGTGAGTGGATGAGGTTCTTTATGCCAGAAATCATTCCTTTATCGTTCCTCTGGACCTGATCCATTGTGTGTTGGACCTGTTGGACTTTAACCTGGTGTCCTGATCTATAGGCCAGACGCAATGTTTCTAGAATCACTCATTAAAAAATTTTTTAAATGTTAAAAAATACAAAACAGATCATAAGGGCACAAACAATTGGGTGAGGCCACACTGTCCTTAAGGCCTGCTCTGCCAGGCAATACACAATGGCTGATCTTTAACCTCAATTTCCCTATACCACCCAATCTTCAGATAGGAAGCATTCTTTCTGGTTGTGTCACAGCTTGGTGTGGCTCCTGCTCTGCCCAAGATCGCAAGGAACTACAAAAGGGTCGTGAATGTAGCCCAATCCATCACGCAAACCAGCCTCCCATCCATTGACTCTGTCTACACTTCCCGCTGCCTTGGCAAAGCAGCCAGCATAATTAAGGACCCCACACACCCCGGACATTCTCTCTTCCACCTACTTCCGTCGGGAAAAAGATACAAAAGTCTGAGGTCACGTACCAACCGACTCAAGGACAGCTTCTTCCCTGCTGCCATCAGACTTCTGAATAGACTTACCTTATATAAAGTTGATCTTTCGCCACATCCTAGCTATGACTGTAACACTACATTCTGCACTCTCTCCTTTCCTCCTCTATGAATGGTATGTTTTGTCTGCATAGTGCGCAAGAAACAATACTTCTCACTGTGACAATCATAAATCAAATCAAATCAGATAAAAATCTGAAAATCTGTCCATCTCAGCTTTGAATATCCTCAATGACTGAATCCAGAGCCCACAGGGATGGAAAATTCCAAAGGTTCACAAGCCTTTGTGTGAAGAGGTTTCTCCCCATCTCAGTCTTTAATGGGTCACCCCCTAACCCGAGTGTCGGGGCTGGATTTTGTTGCCCTGACATCAAACCACATCAGCCATCTGAACAGGCAGGTGGGAGGAATGTAAGTTTAAAGTTCCCAGCTGATTTCCACCAACTGCCATTTTGACCAGTGCAGGTCACAACCCAACATGCACGCAAATTGACGTTGGGTTCAACCTTTTAAATACGTGCCTTAATTTGAATTTTCCTAAGAAACAGGGTGGCGTGGTGACACAATGGTTAACATTGCTGCCTCACAGCGCCAGGGACCTGGGTTCAATTCCGGCTTTGGGAGACTGTCTGTGCAGAGTTTGCACATTCTCCCCATGTCAGCGTGGGTTTCCTCCGGGTGCTTCGGTTTCCTCCCACAGTCTAAAGGGTGCGGGTTAAGTTGATTGGTCATGCTACAATTGACCCTAGTGTCAGGGGGACGAGCTGGGTAAATATGTGGGGTTATGGGATTAGGACCTAGGTGGGATTGTGGTCGGTGCAGACTCGATGGGCCGAATGGCCTCCTTCTGCACTGTAGGGCTTCTATCATTCTAAGTTTGAGATTGTCCCATCCTAGGCCTGCTATGGTAAGCCCAACCCCAGCTCTCTGGGGGAAAATAATATCCGCCTGCCAGTTTATTACAGGAATTGGAATGTAACATCAGGGAATGGCCTGACTCATGATTCCCGATTTAAAAGGGGAAAATCTGGCCCCCTGCCTCCTGGTTCACCATTCCCCAGACAAGCCCCTTCAGGAAAATTTAATTTTCAATGCAATCACTTTTCATTCTTCTCAACTCCAGAGAAGTATAGGCCCATTCTACATAACCTGTCACTAATCAATCTGGCCTCAAGGCAAGCCATGTCCTTACTAAGATAAGGTGACAGAAATGATATCGGTGCTGTGAATCCACAGTGGCAGCTAATACTCTCTGTTAATAGTCTTATCAATGTGAAGGATAAACAGGTGAATGGCACTGACTGGTTACGTACCTTGAGTACATGTAAAGAGAGACCTCTGGGACACTGAGTGTTGGTTAGGGAGCAGCTATAGAGTCATAGAGGTTTACAGCATGGAAACAGGCCCTTTGGCCCAACTTATTCATGCCGCCCTTTTTTTTAAACCCCTTGGCTAGTCCCAATTGCCCGCACTTGGCCAATATCCCTCTATACCCATCTTACCCATGTAATTGTCTAATAGCTTTTTAAAAGACAAAATTATACCTGCCTCTACTACTACTTCTGGCAGCTTATTCCAGATGCTCATCACCCTTTGTGTGAAAAAATTGCCTCTCTGGACCCTTTTGTATCTGTCCCCTCTCACCTTAAACCTATGCCTTCTAGTTTTAGACTCCTCTACCTTTGGGAAAAGATATTGACTATCGAGCTGATCTATGCCCCTCATTATTTTGTAGACCTCTGTAAGATCACCCCTCAGCCTCCTACGGTCCAGAGTAAAAAGTCCCAGTCTATCCAGCCTCTCTTTATTACTCAAACCATCAAGTCCCGGGAACATCCTAGTAAGACATTTGTAATGTTGCAATCTGTAAATAAATCTAGTATTCAGTAAAAGATCGATGCCAGTTTTCTATTTCACCCTCTGAGTTTAGCGTTAATTAACTTACCCCAGGCTATCCCCGATGTAATCCATGGGTGAACACCATCAATGGGACAGCTGCAACTGGTAATCAAATAGATGGAAAACAGCAAGGCCTTTGACCCCAGTGGTATTGCAGCTGAGATCTTCAATGCCGGTGGACATTAGCTCACATCAAGAATCCATCTTATGGGCTGGAGGGGGAAACAAACTCTCCACTGACCTCAGGAATGTGATAATGGAAACTTTCTTCAAGAGGGGAGATAAATCATACTGTGGGAACTATTGAGGTACTTCACTCTCGCCCAGAGCAGATATGCATTGTCTTAAATCACCTACTTCCTGTGGCTGGGGAAATCCTTCCAGAGGCACAGTGTAACTTTGGACCTTTCAGAGAAACCTCTGGCCTGTTCTTTGGTGACACATGAATCCAAGTAAAATGTAAAGCACAAAGCAAGAACGCTTCTTTACATTTGTTCACCAAAATATTTGAGTCTGTGAATCACGCAGCTGTGTACATTGTGTCCCAAAGTCTTGAATAACCAACAAATGTCATCACAATCCTGCAATTGCTTCATCACAGTGCAACTGCAGCCATTTTGGATAGGAGAGCTGATGGCCTAGTGGTATTTACATTCGACTATTAATCCAGAAACTCAGCTCATGTTCTGGGGACCCTGGTTCAAATCTCATCCACGACAGATGGTGGAATTTGAATTCAATAAAAAATATCTAGAATTACAAAATCTACTGATGACCATGGAACCATTGTCAGAAAAACCCATCCGGTTCACTAATGTCCTTCAGGGAAGGAAATCTTTTGTCCTTACCTGGTCTGGCCTACATGTGACTCCAGAGCCACCGCAATGTGGTTGGCTCTCAACTGCCCTCCAAGGGAAAATAGGGACGGGCAATAAATGCTGGCCAGTCGGCGCCGCCCTTGTCCCACAAATGAATAAAAAAAAGAACAGAAACAGATGGCTCCAAAATCTGGAATGGGGTCAAGCAATGTGATAGCCCCACAGTATTTACAATCTACCTGACAATGGCTATTCACTCATCAAAGATAAAACTGCCCCCGATGTCAGTATTAAATATCATTTAAATTAAAAATTCTTTCATCTCATTTGCCTCTATGCTAAAACTGACCATCGTAGATTCACATTTGCAGATAGGTTGTTGCTCATTCTGTGCCAGATTTACAAGTAAGTCACTCCCAATCTCTTCGATTCTACATGAAAGAAACACAGCCTGTGCTTTAATGTTGCCAAAACAAAACTCCTATCCACCCACAGCTGGCCTTATAGGTGTTGAAGGGGAGGTTCTGAAATACATTGAACGTTGAATACATGGTTAGGTGCCAGAGTGTGGTGACTAGGGGAATTTCACAGTAACTTCATTGCAGTGTTAATGTGAGCCTTACTTGTGACTAATAAATAAACTTTAAAACATTGACACCTCTCTATAAAGGCCACAGTTGATGAGGAGATCCCAGCCTGGACCAGCTGTGCTGGGTCAGTCTTTTACAAACCACAGCAACAAGGACATGTTAACAAAATGTAAGCAAGATGTTAACAGAAGTTCTCGTGTCCAGTGTAAACCACACTCCTGTACTGCAGTGAAGCCTGGACTGTGGCTCTGGAGTCACATGTAGGCCAGACCAGGTAAGGACAAAAGATTTCCTTCCCTGAAGGACATTAGTGAACCGGATGGGTTTTTCTGACAATGGTTCCATGGTTATCAGTAGATTTTGTAATTCTAGATATTTTTTATTGAAGTAAGAGCACGAGAGAGATTCTGTCACCACATCCTGCAGATTCAAATGGAAAGGCCATTAAATAAATGCTAGTGTCTTTCTTAAAGTCAATTCACAAGGTCAACCCCAACAAAATCAACTTCAATGAACTGACATCCTCAACTGTCAAATGGTCATCATTCCAGAGAAGGGCAAAAAGCTTCAAAAACATACTAAAACTCTCCTTGAAGAAGTGTTGCAGCACTGACATAAATGACTGGGAGGCATTTGCTGCTAAATGTTCAGAATGGCAACAAATTGTCATTCAAGCTGCATCATGCTTTGAGTCACTTCAGCTTAATGTCATGGAGGATCCGAGGGCACAGACTCTTTAGGACCAAGATTTTTTGGTATTCATTCATGGGACATGGGCGTCGCTGGCTGGCCAGCATTTATTGCCCATCCCTAGTTGCCCGACTGCAGTTGAGAGTCAACCACATTGCTGTGGGTCTGGAGTCACATGAAGGCCAGACCAGGTAAGGATGGAAGATCTCCTTCCCTAAAGGGTGAAGGGGCACTCCTTTAAAACTGAGATGAGGAGGAATTTTTTCAGTCAGAGGATGGTGAATATATGGAATTCTTTGAACAAAGAACAAAGAACAGGACAGCACAGGAAACAGGCCCTTCGGCCCTCCAAACCAGTGCCGCTCATTGGTCCGACCAGTCCATTCATTTGTATCCCTCCATTCCCAGACTGCTCATGTGACTATCCAGGTAAGTCTTAAACGATGCCAGCGTGTCTGCCTCCACCAGCCTACTTGGCAGGGCATTCCAGGCCCCCACCACTCTCTGTGTAAAAAAGTCCCTCTGATGTCTGAGTTATACTTCGCCCCTCTCACCATGAGCCCGTGACCCCTCGTGATCGTCACCTCCGACCTGGGAAAAAGCTTCCCACTGTTCACCCTATCTGTCCCCTTCATAATTTTGTACACCTCTATTAGGTCTCCCCTCATTCTCCGTCTTTCCAGGGAGAACAAGCCCAGTTTACCCAATCTCTCCTCATAGCTAAGACCCTCCATACCAGGCAACATCCTGGTAAACCTTCTCTGCACTCTCTCTAAAAATGGGGAGACCGTGCAAACTCCACACAGACAGTCACCCAAGACCAGAATCGAACCCGGGTCCCTGGGTCCCTGTGAGGCAGCAGTGCTAACCACTGTGCCACCATGCTGCCACAGATGGGTATGCAGGCCGGGTCATTGAAAGTAGTTAAGACAGAGATAGATAGGTTCCTAATTGGTAAGGGGATCAATGTTAAGTGGAAAAGGCGGGAGAATGGGATTAAGAAACTTATCAGCCATGATCAAATGGCAGAGCAGACTCGATGGGCCGAATGGCCTAATTCCGCTCCTATATCTTGTCAGATGGTATTTTATCTTACAGTGGCAGCGAAGGAAAGAAAGCAAATTCTACACCCCAGATCCCACTCCCTCATGGGATGTGCTGCCTCTCATACTCAAAGAATTGCAAGTCGAGAATTGGCCTGTCCAGTCACATGAAGACAGATTGTAGGAATTAGACGTCATCTATGAATCTAGGAAAAACCAAAGAAGACAATGATGACTCCATGGACAGATACTTACAGGTGTGCCCCGCCCAGTACATTGCTCCATTGAGGGCTGTCCTCTAATCAGATTGGCTGGAAGCTGAGTAGTTCCAGAAGCTCCAGAATGTAGTCGTGACCACCACAGGGGCCACAAACAGTTCCGAGGTGGAAGACCACCATCACTACTGCAGTAAGACAAGTGCAGGAAGCTTGGTCAGCAACGGATCGGGACACTGGTGTTGCCAGAGGTGGGGGGAGTGAAAGTGGGGTTTGGAGTTTTCAGAGTTTGGAGGTCACAAAGTGGGGGTGGGGTACCCCCAATTCGCACAGGACACCCCCTCCAAAAGAAGTACACTGTTATTTCTGTATTTTCTGAGGTGATGAAGAAATAGACTGGTATCCCTCATTTCCCCTCCCCCAGCCACACCTAATATTGCTGTAGAGGCAGAAATAGATCCAGTTAACAAGCTCAATAGACCTAAGGATGGGCAGGCTGGCTGATGCTATGTTATGGGGGATAACTTGGGGCTGGATAGGAATGTTGTGAGCGATCCAACCATTCGATTTTACATGCTCTCCCTCCCTCAAATGTAGCAGCTTGGGGTGGGGGGGGGGGGGGTGGTCTGTAAGATTCACCTGGTGTGTGGTCTCACCAAAGCCTTGTACAATTATAGCCAGCACGGTGGTTAGAACTGCTGCCTCATAGCACCAGGGTAGCCGGTTCAATTCGGCATTGGGTAACTGTCTGTGTGGAGCTTACACATTCTTCCCATGTTTGTGGTGGTTTCCTCCGGGTACTTTGGTTTCCTCCGACACTCCAAAGATGTGCTGGTTAGGTGGATTAGCCATGCTAAATTGTCCCTTAGTCTCCCAGGTTGTGTAAGTAAGGTGGATTTTGGATAAGGTGGGTAGGATTTTGATTTGATTTGATTTATTATTGTCACATGTATTAGCATATAGTGAAAAGTATTGTTTCTTACGCTCTATACAGACTAAGCATACCATTCATAGAGAAGGAAAGGAGAGAGTGCAGAGTCTTACAGTCATAGCCTGGGTGTAGAGAAAGATCAACTTAATGCGAGGTAGGTCCATTCAAAAGTCCAATGGCAGTGGGAAGAAGCTGTTCTTGAGTTGGTTGGTACGTGATTTCAGACTTTTGTACCTTTTGCCCAACGGAAGAAGGTGGAAGAGGGAATGTCTGGGATGCAGATGCGGATTATGCTGGCTACTTTTCTGAGGCAGCGGGAAGTGTAGACAGAGTCAATGGATGGGAGGCTGGTTTGAGTGATGGATTGGGCTTTGTCCATGACCCTACTTAGTTTCTTGGAGCCATACCAAGCTGTTGGCCTTATTGCAAGTGGGCCAGAGTACAAGAATAAAGAAGTCATATAATCATAAAATCCCTACAGTGCAATCCCCTCCCCTGTCCTGGTCCCCCCATACCGATGCTATCGTTAAGGAAGCCCACCAATGTCTATACTTTCTCAGAAGACTAAGGAAATTTGGCACGTCGGCTACGACTCTCACCAACTTTTACAGATGCACCATAGAAAGCATTCTTTCTGGTTGTATCACAGTAAGAAAGGCTGACTGGTTTTTCTTTGATATTGGGATAATGGTCGTTTTCTTGAAGCAGATAGGGACCTCAGATGCTGATTTGGTGCAGACCTGATGGGCTGAATGACCTCCTTCTGCACTGTAGGGTTCTATGATGTAGGGTGGCACGGTAGCGCAGTGGTTAGCACTGCTGCTTCACAGCTCCAGGGTCCCGGGTTCGATTCCCAGCTCGGGTCACTGTCTGTGTGGAGTTTGCACATTCTTCTCGTGTCTGCATGGGTTTCCTCCGGGTGCTCCGGTTTCCTCCCACAGTCCAAAGATGTGTGGGTGAGGTTGATTGGCCAGGTTAGAAATTGCCCCTTAGAGTCCTGAGATGTGTAGGTTAGAGGGATTTGTGGGTAAATATGTGGGGGCAGGGCCTGGGTGGGATTGTGGTCGGTGCAGACTCGATGGGCCGAATGGCCTCCTTCTGCACTGTAGGGTTTCTATGACTTCTTTATTCTTGTACTCTGGCCCACTTGCAATAAGACCAACATGCCACTTGCCTTACTAATTTCTCCGTGTATCTGTAACATTCCAGGTTAAATTTTCAGTTTGTGGTGGGAAACAGGAGCTAGGACTGATTTTTAATTAATTATACTAATAAAACTAGTAGAATATCCAGCAACGTTCTGTGTAATTCAGAATGTGCTCTCTCTGAAGAGCCAGAGGGTCGGATTAAACATTTACAATTGACAAGTTGCTGCATGCTTGTAAACCACTTAAAAGCCGGAAATTGCGAAAACTGTTATGTTAAATATTTAAAAACCACACATTGATAGTTGGAGATTATGTAAGCGAATTAAGCCACTTTATTTTCTCCCCTTGCTAGTTATTTGCATTTGTGCCAAAACTGTTTTCATTCTGCATTATTAATAGGGAGCTTTCTGTATTACAGCTTCATGTGATTCAAGGTAAACATGGTGAATATGATTTAAAATCGACTTTGACTGAAAACTGAACCCTTTGGCTGCTTGTTCAGAGATTGGTCAAAACTCTCCGAATGCGCAGCCATAATTTCAAAAGAATGGCAGCGCCATTGTTCTGTTCGTATTGATGCCAGGACTAAGAAAAGAATGAGGTCAAAGCTTGTATTTTGGCTGGCATGACTTTCTTTGAAATGAGGATGCCCGAGAGCCCACAGGCTAGTGAGGTCAACAAAGATTCACTCCATCAGAGTAGTTATCTTCCAGAGGAGCCAGATGTTCAACGGCATTGATCGATTGGCAAGAACCGGACAAGAAAACATTTCAGTTAAAGTAAGAAGAGAATACGCTGGAAACACTCAGCTGGGCAAGCAACATCTGCAGAGAGAAGAAACAAGTTAATGGTTTGGATGTTTTCATCAAGATTGCCACGTTTTACAGACATTTGAAAAGAAGAACAAACGTCTAAACTGGGTCCTTGCATTATTTTGTCCCTTTTTCTGTTGCTCTATGGACTGCTTCACTGATGCAGACAATCCTCCAGGACCAGAACAAAATATCCATTGTTCATATTTGATCTAAGATGGTTAAGAGCTGTCCACCTACCCCCGTCATAGAAATCATCTCAGTTGAGCATTCCTTACCTGGATCTACACATGTTGATATCTGTATGGAGATTAATGGAGACCCAGAGGAATAGATTTTAAACCCCAAAAATAGGGCCAAATGTTGAATTTTTTAAAATCCTGACTTTCCTTTGCTCAGTTGCGGGTTGGATGGAAG